>NW_019734334.1:761343-789117 GCF_002891405.2 Cryptotermes secundus
CCCCGCCCCAGGAAGATTCCTGGTACTCATTTCTGTTACGGGCCGAGTCGACCCCAGGGCAGAAAAGATTAGGTAAATTGAGAAAAATCCACCTCATCGGGACTCGAACTTACGACCTCCCGGCTTGTAGCATAGTGCCTCAACCAACTACGCTACGTGTGCCCCTTATTTTATATAATTTTGTCTAATCTGGTACATCCGTTGACGTAATTCATTCTAAAGATATATACATATACGAAGAGTACTAGAGACATACATTCTGGTTTCTGCATACGTTTTAGTTTTGCAGTGGGTAGACGATAAATTCAAGGTCTGTCTGGTGTCGTTCTTATACTAGCTCAAGGGCACGTAAAACGAAGAAGAAAAAGAGTTATTCCGACTTGCACATTTCATAGGAAGGGTAACTGAGGTACAATCGACAATCTCGTTAACAGGTATGATTTCTACAGTAGCGTACTTTAAACAAACACTGCTCGTTTCAGGTGTGTAAAGAAAATATTTGAAAAACGCCCGTGACTTCTGCCATATCTGTCTATCAAAAAGTAGACCCAAAGCGCCCATACTACGGAACCAACCTCAGCTAGACGTTAACGAACCTGTACACACATACACCCATATTTGTTATTTTCTCAGTCATTTGACAGATATCGACGAAACGTGGCGTACGTTACCATCTCTTAAGCTTACACGAGCATTATCTAACTTAAGTTTCATTCATTTATATTCATGTAGAAGCCTAACCCACCTTGCTTGACGATTTAAACATCTTTTTGGTTGTGTCTCACTAAACATTAACCGAAGAGGCAAAATTCCTGAGATAAAAGTCGTAGCTATCCATAAATTAAACGTTAAGTCAAGCAATATGAGTACATGAAAAAATTGTCCATTTTCCAGAAAGCACTAATATGACAACAGTTCCCATTTAGAGTGTGTCATCGAAAGAGCGAAAACAACTCTCGCTTTTAAGACTATTCTTTGTTGTACTCCTTTAAGGCTTTAAGGCGTAAGCTGTCCTTCCGTGAATCCGAGCGATTCGTGTCTTAGTTAATTATGGGTCGGCGGGAATAGCTAGTCCAGGCAAGCAGATAATATTACCAGCATTAGGAGGCAAAGTGCCATGACGTGTGTCCAGTAATTAATGACAGTGCTTACGGAGTGTGTACGTTACTTTGATTGATGAGGAAAGAGAGTGTCTGAGCGAGTTGTCGTGACTTCTAAGCCAAGCCTAATTAATGGACGTTGGTCACAATTTCGTAGCCACGGAAAAGGCAGTCCGTAACCGAATGCTTCAGCAAGATCAACATGGCATCCGCTAGAATGTAGTGTCCCTCAAGAATTCATTTGCTTGCCATTTCTTTTGAAAATGGAAAAGTAAGGGGAAGTTCGTATATCTATTCTGACATAATTCTTCGCGAGTTTGCTCAGTTATCCCTGGTAAACGGCTCTCCACAGCCGCTCTCGCAGATTTTAACAAATTGACTCTAAGGAAGAAAGAATTCCCTAAGCAAAGAATTCGCTTTAGCCGATCACAGTGGCCGCGCGGTCTAAGGCATGTACCGTCTTCGCCCACTCAAACAATGGGATCGTGGGTTCGAATCCCGCTTGAAGCATGGATGTCAGTTTGCTTTCATTTTGTGTTTGTGCTGTCCTGTGTGCAGGTAGCGGCCTTGCGTAGGGCTGATACCCTGTCCAAGGGGGCCTATCGACTGTGTAAAAGATCAAGAAACTGATAAAGCGACCATGGCCCTACAAACAGCTGATAGATAGATAGATAGATAGATAGATAGATAGATAGATAGATAGATAGATAGATAGATAGATAGATAGATAGATTTCGATTTCTAATTACCACTGAGTGATCTATCCTCATAAGACGGAAGAATATTGTTATGCCTGAATGATCTATGTCCTTCAGAACGCCACATTACGATAAAGACGCGGATCCCGGCCCTAACTGAAATACATGAATCAGTCAGGCTTAGTAATAAGGACTGCAGAGAGCTGCCTCACAACATTCATAATAAAACTCCGCTCGGAACGAAGTGGAATATTGCGTAGCTCAATCAGGGTCACCACATCCCCCCCCCCGAACAGACAAGGAAAACAGGGTCGTCCACACATTCCAGTATCCCACTCATTTCAAGATCACACGTCTGAAGGCAGCGCACAAACAGCTGGAGTTACGTAATGTCTACAACAGCGTTTCTCGAACTGTGGCGCCAGTACCTCGAATGGGTACAAAAGCAGCTTCTCAGGGGCGCCTACACAGTGTGACAATTAAGTTCACGAACTGCGGCCATAACAAACACATAAAAAGATAAAAATATTTATTAATACCATCGCTCACTATAGTCCCCGCCCACTTCCGCACAACGTTTACATCGCTCATACAACCAATCGAATGCCCCAGAAAACGCTTCTTCCCGTATCGCCTTCAGTTCTCTCGTCACGGTCTGTTGGATCGTTGGAACGGCCTCGAAACTCGTCCCTTTCATCGCAATTTTTAATTTAGGAAATAAAAAAAGTCAGCCGATGTTAAATCAGGGGAGTGGGGTGGATGGGATGACACGGGGGTCCCTCGTTTCGCCAAAAACTCGGAGACAAAGCCCGAAGAATGAGCCGATGTATTATCGTGCAGAAGATACCAGGAACCACTTTCCTGACACTCAGGCCTAACGCGATGAACTTGAGCGATCAATTTATCACCTTTTTATAAAATTTACCGCCTACAGTCTGTTTTCCTGGCACAAATTCGTGATGAATGACACCTTTAGAACCAAAAAATGAAGTCAACCAGTCAACACTATTCTGAAAAATACACAGGGGACTCAAGGAGTGGACCAAAATGCGCTGGAAGACAACGTGCACTTATCAACTTTATCAACGAGAGATAACCTCAATAGCTGTTCAAAAAAAACACAATGTACGAATGAATGCGTAATGAACACCTAATTTAGAAACAGGGTCTTCTACCTTGTGCTTCCACGAAGGGGTCGTCCTTTCTTGAAGGCAGAAACATCCAACGCTTCCACCTACCGTATGCCATTTTGTTGCCGACATGTGTAATTTTACCTGTTATTTACATGGGTGAGAAACATATTTATGAGCCTGAGGGAAGAAAATATGGGTGTCTGAGAACAGAATGCTGAAGATTAGCGGCGAATGGGATGGGCGAAAGTGGGGACCGCTTAGGATCTCGGGCCTTTATCGTCCCCGGGCTAATTTTTTAAATATACATTTGGTCTACATTTCGAGCATTGTCGTGATTGCTGACGGAGGGTGCTAAAATCCTACAGTATAGTAGGCAATGTCACGTGATTCACGACGTGCATTTTTTTTTTACATTTTATAATCTGATAAGCTGCATCACAGAGAGGCTGTACCTTTACGAAAATACCCCTACTGTTCTGAATTTAAATTTATTTTTATTGTTACGCGTATTTTTATATCACAAAGACTCTTGTTACCTTACAGGACTGACTACGGATGTTACTTAGTAGCAGGTATTACACGAATCTGATTACTAAATTTATTATTATAATGGTCACTGATATGTCTCTATTTAGTGAAATGCGCTTAGCTGCAACTATGTTATTCGTAAGGACGGACAAGTATTATTTACGAAAAATGCCGTTTTCTGGGATGTGGTGCCGTGTAGATATTGTGTGAACCGACGTTTCAGAGGAACGTATCGCCTCCATTTTCAGGGTAGAAAAATCCCCGAGCGAGGAACCTGCGTGAGTAGGTGGCTGCAGCTAGCTATACGTTCTTCCGAAACGTCGGTTTACACAAGATATGCACGGCGTCACGGCCGTGAAAACCTCAGATCTTACAAGTATTATTTATGCTACCTACACATCAGCAACAGTGTTTATTCATTTATATACACTACTTACTGCACTTCGAGCAGAGATAGCGCAGTCGGTATAGCGACTTGCTAGGGGTTGGACGACCAAAGGGTCGGAATTCGAGTCCCGGTGGGGGCAAGAATTTTCACTTCTCCATGTCGTCCAGACCGGCTCTAGGGTTCACCCAGCCTCCTATCCAATGGGTACCGCGGACCGTTTCCCTGGGGGTAAAGCGGCCGGGGCGTGAAGCTGACCACTCACCCCCAACTGGTGCCGAAGTCAAGAAAACAGGAACAACTTTACCCTACTTACAATATTGTATTTAAGCATCCTGTTGCATTTCTACAAAATTCGGATGGAATATTTATATTACAGTTCCGTCAACCACTTTATTCCTTAGAATTTTCATTTTTTACAGCATGTTTATGCCCCAACCGGCCATCATCAGGTACTTCAGCTCGCCAAAACTGTTACCTGAGCTGAATATCGGTCACCCATTTCACGTGTAACTGCATCTATATTAATGTTGCGGTTACGATCCAGCTGGAAGCGCTCAGCAGGGCTCAGCTCTATGAAGTAAGTTAGTTATTATTATTATTATTATTATTATTATTATTATTATTATTATTATTATTACTGACTCCAATAAACACAAATACAAAGAAAATTTGTAGCCCTTTTCCATAATATGTTTTAAAGATATCTAGTATCATTATGATGATTTATTAGAAAAATTAAATTTGCAAACAGTACATATCAGGCGTCGCCACTGTGATGCTCCGTATTTAATGAATGTTTACATTCGCACTAAATGTTGCCCCTCTCTCCTGGAAACAGTCGGCATTCGTGTTCCTGCTCGGAACATAGTTAAATTCTACGTGCACCTCCAGCCACCGACCTTCAGCAGTCTGTAAATCTAAATATATTTTCAGAAACTCTTGTTTAAATGTAAACAATTTCAACGGATAAAGTTTTCTTTGTTGTGTTTTATTTGTTCTTTGTATTCGTGCTGACTGTAATTCGCCGCCGGTAGTTGTGATCAGCACGTAAATAAATAAACTGAATTGTTACAAATTAGTTCAATTGCACAATTATTATACCTATGGTTATACCTCACAAATAATTGTACTTGTCTTGACTACCTCTGAAGACTACAGGCTTTAAACCACAATCTCGAAAAATATAAAATACTCACATGTGTTCCATTTATATTCAGCAACAATCCGTTGTCTTCAGAACGCTCTTTGAGCGAAGTCTTTTGTTCCGGACAGTGCCCAAACGTAGCGTCTTGAACTCAAGTGTCGGCCTATCTGAATATTTATTTAACCAAAACAAAATTGGCCATGTTGATACCAGTGGCGGTTCGTGGCTTAAAAGGACTAATATGCCTACTTATAATTTCTCCTATATATTTGGTGGATAAAATGTTAATAGTAATAATGATGATAACAATATTTCTTCAAGGAAAATTCTAAAAACTGAATTTATTTTTTCCTAGTCGGTCAAGGTAGTCGTGTCTATACTATTGCATGCTTCAATGTAATTCATGGAAGTTATGTGAAATAATAAATTCCTTTTAAAATTACGTTATTAAAAAGTTCCCTCTTCGACTTTTCTGTGATGCAAACAACTCGACTGTTACTTTCTGCAATTGCTTCTCTGTGAATACTCAGAACGCTCACAACAGCCACAGCATTAACATATTCTTGTCCCGTGGGGTTCCTAAGGCGGGTCTTTGCTCTTTTTAGAGTACTAAAACAACGCCCTAACTCCACTGATGTTAGTACTACTTCCACTAGTTTGTGCACTTATGAAAGGGTGCTTTCCGGATTGTTTTCTTTCACCACATTCCAAACAGCACTGACGGATTTGACGTTGAGAATTGTATCATTTCTAAAAACTACAGATAATTCTATCTCGAATTTATCCTTTGACGACGCGTCTCAAGGGTTCACTAGGAAAGCGCTCTTCCTGTTTATAAATATTAAACTGCGAATAACATGATACACCACTGCATTGCATCTGATTGAGATGTAAGCGAAACTGACTCCATTCGATACACAGAATATCCTTGTGTGTACTGGTGGAACATGTCACTGGTCTAAGTCCTCACCCCCGCGCCAGTATAGGGGAAACTGGCCGGCAGAACATATTACATGAGGCTGGAGGGACATGCAGACCGTACAGACTTTAGCATAAAAGTAAGGCTCAGCCTGCTACTGGCAGCCTTTGGTGAAATGTTCTTACTTCTATTGCGGTATCTGGGGCACGAGCCCTCCTCATTCTCTCTGAACAAACGCATTACCCTGCCTTGGCTAGTAGCCTGTGACGGAACCGTCTTTTCCGAGCACTGCTGCTCTGCCGCGCCATAGCTCAAGCGGTTAGCCGCTGGCTTCCCACCGCGGCGGCCCGGGTTCTTTCCCGTGTCTAGTTAAGTGGGACTTGTGGTGGACAAAGTGGCGCTGGGGCAGGTTTTCTCCGAGTACTTCGGTTTCCCCTGTCAATCTTCATTCCACCAATTGCTCCACAATCACCCTCACCTATTATCTGGGGCTGGTACAACAGGCCAGAAGTGGTCGCAGTACAAGGGACTTAGTCCCACCCCACTAGCATTAAAAAAAAAGCATTACTGCTGCAATATTCGACTGAAGTAGAAAAAGCATCCATTACCGTATAGTACGGTATGTGACAGCCCACACCAGAAATAATCTTCTCCTTTTGCTGCGTCACCCCACTTCATTCACTGTGCTACGAACATACATTTCGTTGCGTTTTTATGTAGACTTTCATCTTAAAATGACATTATTTTAGGAAAATGGTGAGAAAACAATAAGCAATGTAAGGGATAATACGTACTATGAGAGGTTTATTTCGCATAGCCCCGGCAACCAAGCTTAAAAATACAGTTCCGGTATTTTCTTATTTTTCGTTATCACGTATATTAAAGCAAGCTACATATTTGAAGAATGGTTTCAAAACTTATTTGTCCATTGAATTACAGTTATTTTTAAAATAAATTATAAACACAATATACGAACTTCTAGCAAATCAACTGTTCTTCCTTTTTGGTCACCAAAATTAAGTGGGGCATAGTCAGAGTAGTTCCTGGTTGATACAAAGGTAAACAGATTAGGATCTGATGCCCTAGTCTGCTTGGTCGGCCCTGGCATGCGAAATGTGCGGGGTTCAGGTTACTGGGTTTGTTGATTGTTTCAACTGGGTAGAATTCTGTTTCAGTTGACTACTGACGGGTGAAAACATCAAGGCAATCCCATCTATTGTGTAATCATGCCGTCGTAAATAACTTGTGATGATGCAGTCAGGGCGCGACACTGTCTCGCTGCCAGGGTCACTTCGAAATGAAAACGATAATTAGAAGTTAGAGCTCTTCCGACGTATTCATGGCATTGTGAGCCTGCCAGCCAGCCTAACAAGATTCCGTACCGAATTATTGACTGATGATACTGTAAAATGTGAACTAGGAGACCGAGTAGATGACGGCTTGAAAGGTTATTGCTTATGACGCTGCATCACACGTCATGTCAAGTGAGATCAAGGCTGATTATGTATATTAAACTGGAGAGAGTTTGCGAAGGAACCGTGGCCTATTTCGCCTAGACAAAATAACAAGAAAACAAAAATCTTGACTATAGCGCTGCAGTGTGATCAGAAGCTTGACCTCCTCTGAAAGCGACTCTTTAAATCCTCTTCAGATGGGACGTTGCAGTCGTACTGGGAGATCGCGGATTCAAAACTTCGGTCCAGAGATCACCTATTCTGACTGATAATCTTCGTGGTCTTTCTTTAGTCTTCGAGATAGTACGGTCACGGCCGTTTCCTTCCACAAACCTTACATTTCATTATTCAACTGTAATCATTTTCAGCACAATATCGTTTTCATGCACTACACCTTACTTATGTAATACACGTTTCGTCGGCCTTTGGACCATCAAAACAAAAACAAACTCTGTGGCCTGTAGTCCGCAAGCGAATTACACCGACCGAACGACCGTCGCTTGTCGGCGAAGTTAGTGCCAACTTTTGCGGATAGAGGGTGTCACGTGGAGAGAGTAACGGATCTCCAAGGCCGTTAATCTCGGTTTTCTAGACCGGAGCCGCTGTTTCCTTGAAGTAGCTCCTCAATTATCCTCACGAAGCTGAGTGGACACCGTTATAGACCCACTACTTCACAAAAAATCTGGTAGCGCAGGGAATCGAACCTCTGGATCTGTAGCCAGAAACTCTGACCACTAGACCACAGGGGCGATCCCTGAAGGTGAAAGCGATGTTACTCCGAAACGTCGGTTGACTTTCACCAGACTACACGATATTATATTCTAGATGGCAGAAATCTGCTACTTCTCTTTCTTGAGAAGCCGTTCCTTCTTGCCGATTTTCATTGCTACGAGTACATTTCGACATTCTTTGTGTGGGTCTATGTTATGCGTCATGTTACCAACGAAATGCCGAGTGCTGGAACTGGTCGTGAATATAACAGATTACTCAGTGCAGTCCCAATGCCAATGATGGGAGACTGTTTCGCGTTTTTACTAAAGATCAAAATGTATGATGGCTAGACAACAAGCCCCAATGAATAAATTATTTCAGTGTCATTCCTTGGCCCTACCGGGACTCGAACTCCGACCTCTCGGTCGTCGAGCCCGTAACCAGTCGCTATACCAATGAGCTATCCCGTTCTTGAGTAGCTGCACAACTGGCGGCTTCTCAAGAAGGGCTCAGCTCAATTAGTGAGTGTTATTCCTTCTTTAAGGTCTTAGCTCGCTCACTCACTCACTCACAAAGCTGAGCCCTTCTGGAGGAGCCGCCAATTGTGCAACTACACAAGAATTTCCCAGCATTTTATGGAACCCGGAGGTTCATTACCGTATGCACAAGAGCCCTCCAGTGGTCTCTACCCTGAGCCACAACGATCCAGTCCATACCACCCCATATATCTCTCTAAGATCCATGTTAATATTGTCTACTCACCTACGTCTTGGTCTTCCTAGTGGTCTCTTTCCTTCTGTCTTTCCCGCCTATATCCTATATCCGCATTCCTCTTCGCCCCATTCGTGCTACATGCCCTGCCCATGTCATCCTCCTTGGCTTCATCATTCTAATTATACTTGGCGAAGAGCACAAGTTATGAAACTCCTCATTATGCAGCTCTCTCCAAGCAATATATTAGATACTATGGACATAAAAACATAAAAATCAGAATATACAAAACGATAATTTTGTCTGCAGTTCTGTGTGGGTGTGAAACTTGGTCTCTGACATTAAGGGAGGAACAGAGACTGAGGGTGTTTGAGAACAGGGTGTTGAGGAGAATATTTGGACCGAAGAGAGATGAAGTTACAGGAGGCATAATGAGGAGCTTCATAACTTGTACGCTTCTCCAAGTATAATTAGAATGACCAAGTCAAGGAGGATTAGGTGGGAAGGTCATGTAGCACGAATGGGGAAGACGAGGAATGCGTATAGGATATTGGTGGGAAAGCCAGAAGGAAAGAGACCACAGGGAAGACCAAGGCGTGGGTGGGTGGACAATATTAGAATGGATCTTAGAGAGACAGGATGGGATGGTATGGATTGGATAGATCTGGCTCAGAATAGGGACCAGTTGAAAGCTCTTGTGAACACGGAAATTAACCTTCGGGTTCCATAAAATGCTGGGAAATTTTTGAGTAGCTGCAGAATTGGCGGCTCCTCCAGAAGGGCACAGCTCCATGAGTAAGTAAGTAAGTAAGTATGGATATACAGAGTTTTCTTTTATTGCTAGTGGGTGGGACTAAGTCCCTTGTACTGCGGCCACTTCTGGCCTATTATACCAGCCCCAGATGATAGATGAGGGTGATTGTGGAGCAATTGGTGGAATGAAGATTGGTAGGAGAAACCGAAGTACTCGGAGAAAACCTGCCCCAGCGCCAGTTTGTTCACCACAAATTTCACTTGACCAGACCCGGGATCGAACCCGGGCCGCCGCGGTTGGAAGCCAGCTACTAACCGCTCGAGCTATGGCGCGGCCTATATACAGGGTTACTACAAATGAATCATTCCATTTCAAAATACTATATTGGTCGCCCCGCGCTTTTCCGTTTACATAGACAACCAGTATCCTTAAACTGCCTATACCACCGCAGAATGCTCTGTTTACATGGCGGTTCTTTTCTGTGCTCTGCTCTGAATGCACGCTGCACTGCAATAACAGACGAACATCTCTCATATTCCAACATACAGATAATCTTTTCCAGCTTCGTCGCCATTTTGTGAGGCACTGCACTCATGCTGCCAACTGGTGTATCACGATGCAAACTTGACAAGTTTGCGGCGCTTTTCATGTATCAATCATGTTTGCATGTATAACACTTTGGAAAATATAGTGTTTTGAAATGGAATTAATCATTTGTAGTAACTCTGTATTGTGCTTCGATTAGGAAAGCAGCCATATCATGCGAGGAATGAGTATTTCTGTTACTGGCCAATCAAAGATGGATACAATACTTAGATTTATTATGAACATGTCACCACATTCGAGCACATTCACGTGGGCTTTATGACTGCTTTTATTCAAAATAAACATGGCTGTAAAATATAAATCATGACCTACACGATTCTTCACAAGTCTGACTCAGCTTTTAGATAAGGTAGGTGTGGTTTCTAAAATTCAGTGAAAAGAAATGACGTAATACGGAACCATTTCCTCTGTGGGTGTCTGTGGACCTTGCAAGTTTTATAGCCGTTTGCTGCAATACCTGCTACTCCAGAGTTTTAGAAACTAATAGACCGGAGGGCAATTGAATAGTCTACAGAAGATGGTGATGATGAAACATAGACAAAAAAACTTAGCACATACATGCACCTTCCAGACAGGGAATGAGTTGTTATAATTATATTAATCCTACTGAGTTAATGTTGTATTTTAGCGTCCTGTTGCACTGATTTTCGTCCATGATATGTATGCAGTGTCCGTCTTTTAGTGCACTCAGTTTCACTTGTTATTTCACAACATGTTTATCTTATCTGTCCCAATTCTAATACCGCGCATAGTTCCACCACTATGGAAGTCGTTCCTCTTAGTGTATATCGTGTCTCGTGTTGTGTGTTCCCTGTTTGGTTGCGGGTGTTGTAATGGATCAACATTACAACATTACTGATTAGTACGGGTTATTTACTATGGCAGTGGCGTGTATTCATGCAATATGCGAGCTGTCCGTCCCCGAAACGAATTACAAGTTCGGCATAAGATGCAATATGGCGAGTGAGGGCGAAGACTTGTAGCGACCTTGTGGAAACGCGTCTAGCACAGTCACACTTGTAAGTGAATAGGCACGAACTGGAGACCATGATTAAGAAAGTTGGTTACGGCTGCTGTAGGTAAACCTTCATCAATGCTGCACACGATATTTAATGTAATCTGGTGAGTACGGCCGCGCCATAGCTCAAGCGGTTAATCGCTGTCTTCCCACCACGTCGGCCCGGGTTCGATCCCGGGTCTGGTCAAGTGGGATTTGTGGTGGACAAAGTGGCGCTGGGGCAGGTTTTCTCCGAGTACTTCGGTTTCCCCTCCTAATCTTCATTCCACCAATTGCTCCACAATCACCCTCACCTATCATCTGGGGCTGGTACAATAGGCCAGAAGTGGCCGCAGTACAAGGGACTTAGTCCCACCCCACTAGCATTTACAAAAAAAAAATCGGGCAAGTATGGCAGCCTTCATATTTACCTAGCTCCAGGTTGGAATACCAAACATATCTGTATAACATCTTCATGCACTACTGGACGCCTCTCTGACTCACGTATATCCTTATTGCGAGATGAATATTTGTTATTTTTGTTCGATATGCAGTACATCTATGAAAAATATGAATAAATTATTTCTAGTTGTATGCAATGTCAAGCCTGTAGCATGACTAATTTTGAAAAAAAAAGTATCTAATCCACTAGAATACACATTCCATTGAAAGTTTCGTAAACTATTTAGCTAGCTAAAAATCGTTTATGGAGAAATAATTGTTCAATGAATTTGTTTTTTTTTACAAGTTTGTGATTTTATTTGCTGTGCTTTCTTACTGTTGTTGTGTTCCACTTGTTTCCTTATTTGTTACAGCGTCATTAAACACAAATATCGAGAATAACCTGAAAATAAACGTACTTCCTTTCCCTAAAATATTTTTCAGTTATTTGTGGATATTTAACGGATAAAGATATTGCTGGATTAATTATTCTAATTATATTTCTATCAAGACTATATTTTCTTGCACAAACGCATAAGGTACAATACTCACAGGCCTGTATAAATATATGGTACGGATATATTCTACAACTCCTCAGTTTCTAACCATGATTCGTAGTCTCCTTCATTCAAACCTAATCCCAAAGGCTAAACTACATCATTAAATGATCTAGCTACCCAAATGAGCAATCTCTTTCTTCAGAAGCTGATATTTGCTCAGCTTGTTGCGAAATTCCGCGCCCTTTATGGAACCCGAAGGTTCACTACCATCTTCACGAAGAGCCCGCCAGTGGATCCTCATCTTGAATCACTTCAATCTAGCTCTCAGCCTCACGCCCTGTTTTTTCTCTCTCTCTTTTTGTGAGTTATATAACAATGCTTTCAGTAACGAGACTTCATAGCGTAATAAGGGATGACAGACGAATTGGAAAATTTTTGGAAACAAAAAGTGGTCGTGGGCTAACTGATGTAATATCCCATAATTTGCCTGGAGGAACCGACAACAACCACGAAACACTCAGTTAAGATAGCCGGTGTCCCAGATGTGATTCAAACCGAAGACCTACGGAATACGAATATATAATTTTATCTCTAGATCACTGTGTTCGGTCCCTATATCTTTAAGACTAATTTAATTATATCCGTTCATTTCTGACCTAGCACCGAGGTCAAGAAAGGTGGAGCTATACTCCACTCCTCAATACGTCTTCATGGCTTGATGCTTAATTTATTAAGCACAGAAATAACTCAACCTTTTTGCCTTTTACCTTTTTCTCTGCCTAAGTTTCTACCCCTAATAGTTTCCGACTATAATACTCTGTGTTTCATCACCCCATGTGTGCTACATGATCTGCCCAGCTTATTTCCTTATTGTGATCACTCGTGCACCATCTGGTGAATAGTACAAATTACAAGTTGCTCGTAACGTCATTTCAGTCGTCGTCCTGTTACGTTCTTCTTTGGTCCAAATACCTCCAATACGTGTTCTATATTTAGGCTTAGAAACAAGTTCAATAAAAACAGGTGCATTATATGAAGAAATAATTCATTCTTGATCTCCTGTGCAATTTTGTAGAGATCACAGAGTTAGTAGAGAGTCCGTCGAGTGTAACAATTTGTAGGTCACTTTTTTAATATCACTTCTGCCTTACATGTTTCGGTTTGCTACAACCATCATCAGAGGCACTTACTACAATTATGGAAACACTGTCGTTGTTTATGATGTTCACAGTTATGTTTGTCGTGTAGACGCTGCTACAATATGCTGACGTGTAAAAGCACAAAACTTACTAAGATAGTTGAGTACACTATCAAGTTCTCACATTTCATCCGAAACTGTTTTTGCATATTGTAGCAGCGTCTACACGACAAACATAACTGTGAACATCATAAACAACGACAGTGTTTCCATAATTGTAGTAAGTGCCTCTGATGATGGTTGTAGCAAACCGAAACATGTAAGGCAGAAGTGATATTAAAAAAGTGACCTACAAATTGTTACACTCGACGGACTCTCTACTAACTCTGTGATTGATAGTGTAACGGACCAAAAATGAAACAATTCAAAATTGTAGAGATTTTACGTCCAGAATCATATCATTCTTGTCCTTGCAGACTGTACGAAATGACTTGCGTATAAAGCAAATTACAAAGCTTTTATTTCCGCTCGAAAGTGACCTTGCATTTTGAAGAACGGCACAACTCAGTTGCAGGTATTTCTGAAGATGACTTGGAAGCTTGACAAATTTAGAACAATATATTGACGTGATGCCTAAATAACCAAAAATAATTAGCCTGGAATGTAACTACATAATTGAAAGGGATATTCCCGTGAAAAAAAAGATCCTATTCACCGTCTCACATGCAAACTGTTGTAGATTGCTGCACTTCCGTCATTGAATACAATTCCAAAGTATAATCTCGTTTATGCGCGCATGTTCTGTTGTACGTGTGTAGAGCTGGAGATTCCTCTCACGTGTCGTGTGCAGCTGATAACAGACAACGCATAAGAAGAATCGCCCGGCACTACAAATGTACAACAAAACATGTTCACATAATCGAGAAAAGATGGGCTCCAACCAGAAAAGAATGGAAGCCAAAATTGGGTCTGAAATAAAAACCATTCAAGAAAAGATGGACGCCAATCAAGAAAGGATGGGCGACGGGTAAGAGCAGATGAAAGCTTAGGTGGGTTCCCTCGCCTCCCGGATCGATGCCAACCAAGAAGAGATCCTAACAATGTCCTCTGCTAACATCCTTACCAAATGGCAAATATCCCAAAACCTATTCATTGCTCCAACTGACTAACTCTCAGGCTGGGGGTCATCTCATATAAACATCCCAGCTCTTCTCTTCACTGGATAATTGCAGCTCGCAACTTTCCCCGCTTATAACATCCCAGCACGGACCGCGTAAAAAAAAAACAGCCCCTCGTTGTTGTCTATCAATCGTTTCAGTAGAAACATGTTTGCGAAGTCGTTACCCAGCAACGGCTCTTGTACATTTATGTATTTTGCGGTCACTGTCCAGCAACGGGTCTACATGCTACACGGTTCACTCCTACAGGCATACCGCCATTTCTTGTTTTCTGAGGGTTGTGCTTGTGACGTCTGTGATCGGTCTCGCTTTCTGTCTCAGTGGCTCGGTTCTCATAGTGATTGCTCCCCAACTTCTCCCGCTGCTCCCTCCTGAAGGCCGCTCGTCCCGAGCGGCTACCTGATGATGTGCGTGGCGGTCCAAGTGTACCATCATCATCTTCCTCCGGTCTGTGCGGGCAAACGTTCAGAGAATGGCCGGCAGTCCTACATCTCTGGCTCTTAAGCTGCTAGCAGTCTCTTCTTTCGTTTCGGAGGGGGCCAACCCCACCACAATGACCAGTCACTCACTTTCCGCAACCCGACTACTCTCTTTACGACCTCGAACTCGTGAGTTTGTCCGCGGGGCTCATATAGTACATAACGTTTCTTTCCTTCCCAGACGTCGGTCCTGTCTCCTGTCTCGTCCTCTGAGGCCACTGCCGTTTGTCTTCCCCTTCCTCAGACGTAACTGCCGTCTTGCGCCTCGGTCCTTCATTCCATTTTTGCATTCCGGGACCTTCCGTCGTCTCTTCTCGACGGTAGGTCTTATACGACCGCCGTTCAGGAGCGGCACGGCGGGTCATCCGTCTGCGGGAGACGGCCATCTCCCAACTTGTCCCGCTTGTAGCAACTTGGCACGGACCGCGTAGAAAACACAGCTCCTCTTTGTTGTAGTCCAATCGTTTCCGTGGGAACATGTTTGTCTGCAAAGCAGTTACTCAGCAACGGCTCGCAGTTGTTGGCCAGAAACGGGTCTACATGCTATATTGCTATAATAGACTAAATCAATATGGCAGCGGGGCGAAATTCTGAAATGGAATTAACAATAAATTCAGGGACTAAAGAAAACCACTTAAACCTTACTAAGAACATCCGGTGTTCCTGCAAAGATTCGAGCCCAGTATCTCCCGAACACGAGCTTAGAACGTTATCGCTCCGTTAATAGTGTAGCGTGCAGACTCCTTACTGTGTAACGACCTTGAAACAAACAACGAAACTACATCCGTTGTTAGGCAGCAGATTCTTAATAAGCAACAACTGAACTACAACAGAGGAACGGTGTTTTCTAGGCGGTCCATGCCGAGATGTTATAATCGAGACAAGTTTGGAAGTTAGTTCTAAGGGAGTCTGTGAAGGGAAAACATAGTTGGAGCAATAGGAGACTTGTGGGATATTCGCAGGACAGCAACGACGTGAGCGTGGAAGCTGAAGAATCAGAAATTTCGCTACCGGGAAACGACTAGTGAAAGCAGAGTGAAATGACATCGTGTGCTATAGTGACTTGTAAAGTGTGGAAATCAGCGATAATGTTTCAGTTATTTGTAGGTAAGATCTGCAAATGGCCAATAAATCCAATCTCAAATCCAAACCTCCGCCGAGAGTCACTCTAAGACGTGATAATATTGTCGCGTATCGGGCGTATATCGCGACGAATAACTTCACGATGTATTTTATATAGCGAATTTTATTTCACATTCGCACTTACAATCACCCAAATTACAGATTTACGGTTACTGCTATCTGCAGTATCACAATTAGTACACTCCAAATGCCAGAATACAACTGACTAGTTGACTGACTCTGAATACAACTCGGCGACTGTTACAGTACAACTGACTGTGAATAGCCTTCGCTGCTCCGTATGTAGCCTCGATCGGACAGTACGGGAAAACGGCCACGTAATAGGCACCCTTTTTGCCTGGCGCTGTGTTGCTATGTAACGCTAGCGGAGGTAACCGCTGTTACTATCGTAACGTCGCCGCTGTTGACTCGCGTTGCCTAGCGACCGCGATATCCCTCGGTGACGTCACCGCGGAGGGGAGTGGCGGGGCGGGAACTCGCCTATTACCGTAGTAACGCGAGCGTTACGTTACCGCCACGTACCGCTGGGGAGGTAGGGGTCAACATGTCACAATATTATTGTTATTACCATCAGTTGGATAGTGAACCTGCCATCCTCACGTCAATTTCTCCTTACTTGTCCCATATGCTTCTGGAATTCGAAGCTATTGCATGACTGGCACTCAACTTTAGAAAGGGCAAAGCTGATCCCGGGGTATAATTAAGCCGAGAGGCAGATATTTTCCTGTTCACAACTGCAATATTGGGGCGCCACTTCTCTACAAGGCGTGACGATCACGTGATAACAATGTAATTAATTCTTTGTACGACTTTCGAGTTTTTGTTTGAGTTTGAAAACCGGATTTTCCTCGAATTTTTTGTTCGAGTTTCAAGTTCTTCAAACATCAACCGCTCGAAGTTCGAGGATCTACTGTATTGTGCAATATGGGAGGTTGGGATGGTCTGCGCTTGCGAGTCAATTGGATAGACACGGAAAACCTACAGACTGTCGGTGGGGAAACTTCTACTCCAAGTAGGCCGAGGACAGAGGAAAATAACATGAAGATGTACGTATCTCAGGGATTGGGTTTTATGACAATTAGAGGTGGACGAACTGGCTCAGGATCATATCGAATGGTAGACATTGCAATTAGCTGTGTTGAAAATTCAGGTTGAATCAGTCAGTTGTGTAACACGGTATATTATTAGGGAAATTATTTTTTTAAATTCCTGCAAGCATCTTCTGGAACGTATCCACGTGTAGTCTGATGACGCTCAGTCGATGTTTTGGAGGAATAAAAGAGTTCCTCACGCTGCCTGCTTCATGTTGCTTTTTTTCGCTTGGCGTACACTTCAGTCCTGAAGATGGAGTCGACATATTCCTTTGAAACGTCGGTTGACTTTCACCGGTCTTCACGGCGTGATACTCGTGTTTCAGAAGACAGAACTCTTCACAGCCACCGCTATGAGAGCCTCCAATCACATATTATTCTTGCTGACAAAATATTAACCAAGAGAGCCTATCTAACACCTACCAGAAAACAAGCCGGGACAGCACAACGCAGAATATGCCAGCAGGATTACAGTGAGACCTCAACCAACGCCAAAAATTGAGTAGACCCTTCAAACATTGGTTTGTGGTGCCTAAGGACAATCAGCATATTGTCACGTGTTTGAGTGATTACGAAGCGAGTTTTGATTGCTGAATCGTTTTATTGGATCATCACTAGTTGTAACTACAAATAATTGCAACAATTTTAAGATTACTGTAATTATAACACACGGTGTCTTCAATTCACAATTTAAGTCTTCACAGGTCTTCTACGGACTTCCTTGGCTGTCTCCTACCGACAACCGAATTGAGCTCAAAGTCAAAATCACATTGCGACTGATGGTCAGTCAGTAAGTCTTTGTGTCGAGCCCCATCTGGGTGTCATGACCAGATATTTATTACTTTTTGACACTTAGGTCTTGTTTTTGTGGTGCGCCCTCTCTCATTAGAAGACGGTTCTGTCTTTTGTACATGTTGCTGGCCCTTGCCAGCACGTCTTTCTCAAGTCCGAGTCCCTTGGGACTCGCGATCATATTTTACTGTCTCAGATTTGAGACTTCCCTTTTCGTCGCCTCCTACGAATCGTAGGGTCACGGTGAAGGTATTCGACCCCGCCTCCACACAGGTGTGAACTGAACTGCTGGTGTTATTTTCGTTATATAGCTTCCGCAAGGACCACACACAGAAACCCAGTTCTATTGTTGCATAAGGAAGACCACACAGAGAACAAGTCGTGTGATTCCTAGCCAGCGTCTTCATTGGTGGACTTTTGCCTAACGCGCAATAACATTCGTCCACTGAGACACATCTCCCATTGTTACACGATGACCGTGTTTACCGAGCCGTTGCCTAGAAACGCTTTGAGCAACTCCGTTACAATATTATACTTAAAATAATTTCCAGTAAAAAATTAGTAGACACATTCCGTAATGGGAATATGCACAAGAAGTAAAAAAAGTCACGCTAACGGAAGTAACAAACTGTGACTTCGTTGTTATATAAACAGTTGCCAATTTAGATTCGCGTATACTACAACTGTTTCCTAGCAGTACATCCCGTTTCTTACACAAAGGTCGATTACGTCAGATGCTATCCATTCAGAAGTCACATTACACGTTTGTCGCAAGTGATAAGGGTCACGCCATTCTCCGAGGATCTGCGATAAAATGTTATCTCTGTTTCGTTAACTTTCAGATTAAGATACAGTATGATAACCGAGCTGGGAGGAATGTGAGTGCAGGATGTTACTTGCCTGGATAGCTTCAATGATGAAAACTGTGTAACATCTCGACGTCAAACGCGAAAAGGTGTAAATCACTGGTTCAGATCGGTTTTCTTGCCAGTTATCACTGACGTCCGCCATTATCAACGCAGTGATAACGATTACTGAGAACAGTTTTGTCGTTAGACCTTACCTGAGCGGTCTCCGTAGTCTAGAGGTAACGTTCCCACCTCATGACTCGTAGTACGCGGGTTCAAATACCCGGCGGAGGTCGTCGAATTTTTAAGGGCGGAAAAATTCAGGGAACAAGTCCTCCGGGAGCGACTTTAAGCCGTGGGTCCCATGTCTTAGCTTTACGGCACTTAAAAGAACCGCATACCTCCAAAGGAGGTCACTGAGCAAAATTGCGGACGTTTCCCGCCCAACAGCAGTCACTAATACCTTCGGTAGATGGGGGAAGCATTATAGATACTTCTCAGTAAGTAGAGAGCCGGTCTCGCTGGCTGGGTGGGACTGATGGTAAGCACCAGTACCGGTAGGATATAGAGGCTGGTAGAAATCATAGAGGGAAGCACAATGGACCACCACAGGTCTAAGTGCATGGGGAAACCCACCCTCTCTAATAACTAACTAACTAACTAACTAGACCTTACCTGTCACTAGTTGTATTCTTCGCCTTCTGGCGAAATTCATTCTGTGCCATCCAGAAACTAAGTATATGTACAAAAACAGTAATTCAAATGTCGATTTCCTTTTAATTTCAAATTTTTAAATCAAGCATCCTTCAATTTTGATTATTTACTAATTAAATACCTCAAGAGAGAGCAGAAACCTGCATAATGTGGAGCTTCATGATTTGTGCTCTTCACAAATATTATTAGGGTGCTCAAATCGAGAAGGATGAGATGGGTTGGGCCTGCAGCACGAATGGGAAAGATGAGAAATTCAAATAAAATATTTGTCGAAAACCCTGAAGGGAAGAAGCCACGTGGGACACCTGAGTATATATAGAAGAATGATATTAAAATAATGATAACTGGATTCATCTGGCTCAGGGTAGGAACCAGTGGTAGGCTCATGTGCGAACACTGTAATGAATTTCGTGGACCATAAAAGCTGGGAAATTTCTTGACTAGCCGAGCGATTCTCAATAACCACTCCAATGCTTCTCCGGGATAGCCTCTAAGGGCATGAGTACAAGTAAAACGGTATGAAAGTAAGGAATTAAGTGGTACCTTTGATCGCTCGTCTACCGCAAGTGTGTTGCTAAAACGTAGGAATTCGTCATGCGTTACTCACTGGAAAACTAATGAAGCCGAGTGCACAGCAGAAATAAAAGTTTCGCAAGGTTTACTGATCTCTCCGTATATATGGAAACCGTTTTTCTACAGCTTGCATTACACAGCAGCAAGAATACCTGCAAGGCACAGAAAGTAGGCTACGCTCTACTTTCCTTCACAGAAGGAACGTAGAAGAAGGAAAAGGATTCCTTGTGTATTGTTCAGTACAATGTCGAATTTCAGTCGTGACCTTGCAGGAAATGCCCCGTGGCTGACCGCATGACGTAACTCAGAACGAACTTTCGCTTACACAATTAGTCTGAAGGCAAGCCACGCACCAGTGCCGGTTCCAGAGACGAGCGACTGTCATTAGTCTTGGAGACTAGGTTCGTCCACATAGAGCGCTACGATATGTTCGCTACGTACGCTACGTACGCTACGTGCGCTGTGTACACCCTGCGACGCAGCTAACATAGGGAACACAGCGTACGTAGCGTACGGAAGTCTGTGTGGCCAGTCACATTGCCAATAAAGGGAGATATTTTTATGTTCGTATAACGAACATAGCGTACGTAGCGCTCTGTGTGGCCGAACCTTAAGACCTGTGTAAAGAGTAAAGGTAAAGTTGTCCCTGTGTTTAATTAATTAAGCACTACACCATGAAGGCGTATACGGAAGTGGATGCAAAGATCCACATTTTCTTGATCTCGGCACTAGCTGGAAGTAAGTGGTCAGCTTCACGCCCCGGCCGCTTTATCCCGGGGAAAGAGCCCCTGGTACCCATTGTTTAGGAGGTTGGATGGACGCCAGAGTCGGTCCGGACGATTGGAGAAGTGAAAATTCTCGACCCTACCGGGACTCGAACTCCGATCCCTCGGCCGTCCAGTCCATAGCCAGTCGCTATACCGACTGAGCTATCCCGGCTCCTGTGTAGTACAGTAAAACCTTCTTATAATGGAATTAAATGGGACAGGCGTTTCGTAGAGCACGCATTTCTACATTTAAAATACTGTTGTTTAATACATAATCATTACCGGTATATATTTGTGATCCAACTGATTGGTCAGAAATTCATGCGACATATGTAGGCTATAGGCTAATGTTTATTTTATTTACCGATATTTCACTTGCCGACGTTACAGTAACTCAAACCTACATAGTATCGAATAATCAACAATGATTTGGAAATAATGTAAAAGGAAGAATTAATACTATCTTGGAATTTCCCCGAAGGAAAATTACGAATGAACTCGGTCATCAGGACAGTAGGTGTCCTGGCCGAGATACGAAACTACAACCTCCCGAATTCAAGTCAGAAGCTCTTACGGCTTGAATCAACTTACTTAGTGACAATATTGTGCAATACATCACACCGTCTTTCTTTTCTTTGCCTTTTTTTTTATTTATTTCTTTGTTCATTCATTCTTTTATTTAGTAAGGTTCTATGCACGTCCTCTGCCATGTATAGAGCGCGATTACGGTGTGATGGCACATGCGCAGGAGACAATTTTTGTGCATTGGTGAAACGAGTCCATACTATCTTTCAACAGGTACGAGAGGTAGACAGTTTAGTTCGCTACTGGCAGCTTGTTTCTGAGTTGGAGTGGCTGGTAACGGGCGTACCCTTTCCGTTTCCCTATTTCCCTTCATTTCCCCTATTTCTCGCAAGTTTATCTCATCACACAGTAATCGAGCTATAACATTTCGAAACATGATTTTTTTTACAGTGAGAGGTTGTTAGTCTCTTAAGTTGGAGAACCATATTTTTCGGCTGTCCGCCATTGAAGTGATCTATGACCGCACCTCCTGTGATTCAGCAGCCCCCCCCCAATTCATGGAGAAGTCATAACATTTTAATTATAACCCAGAAGAAAAAGAGACAGGTGCAAGAAACTGTATATGAGGTAGCCCTTCTCTACATATGCCACCTGCAAGGCCACACATTTTCTTTCCCCGGCGATGCATTAGCTGCTGGATACCTTGATCATAAAAGGTCTCATTTTGTCTATGTAGGAAATCCTCCATTGCAGAAATGATGTCATCATCGTCTTGGAATCGCTTACCACGAAGTGGCTTCTTTAGGGCTCCCATACACACACAGTTTGGCATCCAGTTCGACCTGCACAGTTGAAGACTGAAAGGCAAAACTGATGTGTGTGGTGTGGCCGGCCGGCCAATCGTTTGGACTGTTGGCCTGTGGGAAACCCGTCAGTCCGTCAGTTCTGCCTGCAGGACCGTAGCACGTTTTTTTTTTTTTTTATTTTGAAATAATTTTACAATCTACTCATTTTACATAAAGAGTAATTAGTAAAAGGTATGGGTGTAGTAGTATTGAAGCAGGTATCATCCTTCGATGATTCTCTGGTGCTTATCTAATGAGATCCTCTGGCCACATTCTATTTAGTCTTCTTTCTATTGCCGGTTGGTTGAAGAGGTTTCGTATTAGTTGGTTGCTGCTTTGTGTGGTCCGATGTTTGTGTTTCTCCGCATATGCTCTAATGACTTCTGTTACGTATGGTATGCCTAGATCATTGTGGAGAGTGGCGTTTGATACGNCCATGGAAAGTGGAAGAAGTCGCTTGGTGCCAGGTCTGGTGAATATGGTGGATGGGGGAGAATTTCATATTCCAAACTGGCAGCGTGAGCTCGTGAGTTGTCGTGAAGAAGTCGCACACCGTTTCTCAGCATTCCACGTCACTTTTTCTTGATTTCCTCCCGTATTTTTTTTCAGAAGATTCCGGTAGTACTCGCCAGTGATAGGATCAAAGCTTCCTCCTGTGCCACAATTTCAGTTCCTCAGCGAGAGATGGTCTTCCACTTCGGGGTTCATCTGTCCACAATGAAAGCGCCTCTTCCACCTGACCTCTGTGTCATATGATGGTACACCTTCCTGACACAGCGGTCATCTGGTCATGGATCTCCCTGGCATACTTCCCTTGCAAATGCAGGAACCGTAAAACAGCGCGAGCCTCCACTTCTCAACCGACGTCGCCATTTTGCTTCTGCCTCTTCCGGTGGTCTCCTCTGTCCACTTGGCGCAGGAAAATTTGACTGTTCGGCAAGTTCAGGAAATGGGCTATCTCCTATACAGAACGAAATTTTGGTATTATGATTTTTTCATGGTGATAATTAAAACATTATGACTTCCAATCATTTTTTTATCAGTAATCTGTCATACGACAGGTCCACAGTCTCTTTTAAAACAGTTCCTCCACTTAATGCGATCTAGAGCTTTCTCCTTCAAATAAAAATATCCTCTTCTGTCCCCAAGGTCATCCAGCATCTTATTACGTCTTTTTCCTCGTCTTCTGGTCGCATACATGGTATCTCCGTTTTTGGAAAGAGACTATCCAGGAAAATTGATAATGTGGTAGTTTTTCCATTTGCTTTCCACATCGAAGTACAACAGCCGTTCAAACCACTCTGGTCACGCCTGTTGCTATACGAACTTGAACCATCTCGAGCATCATTTGCTCTGTGCTTCAAGTCGCTGCTGATGACGCTGCTTCCGGCATCAGTTTTTGGTTTTTGGTGTCTCTCTTCGTCTGATGCCTACCCTTTGACCTGTCCAGCAAGGGAGGCCCTGCCAGTAGCTACGCTACCGCTGGTATAGCTCTCAGGGTCCTTGGCATACTCAAACCCCCTCACCACGATAAGGTGGAGACACGAACGAGGGGCGTGAAAGAATGTAATGCAATTGTTAGGTTTCATTTTAATCATGTGGGTGTGCAGCTAAATGCCTGCAATAGTCAAAGCACCTACCAGTACGTTTAGAGGCAGAAATAATCATCAAATGGTTCTCTCGCAAAGCAGAGGGTTCGCTTTTGTGTTCGAGATTATATGGAGCCGGGAAGAGAGAATGGAAAGCCCATGCTTCCTTAATTCAGGTGGTGCAGCGAACGGCTGACGCTGTGGGCTACAGTTAAGAAAATCATGAAAGAAAAGTATGGGGATGTTGGTGACAAGGATAACAAACTGTTAACTTAAGGGAAACACCGTGAAAAGGTAAAAACCATGGCCATAAACGAAGTTATAAGAAGACATATATAACAACAGCCCTGTTGACCTAGAAGTGACATCGCGACAAGAGATAAACTTTTGACGTTCGTTACTGACGTAAGACTTATTTTTGATAAAGGACAACACTTTTTCATACACTACACTCCTTTGGCTTCAAATATAAAACGTACAGTACGAGAAAGGTTTGATGAAGGGACAAGACATGACATGATTTCTGTCCAAAATTTCTATGACAGATGTTCTTTCACATTTAACATTGTGCAACATGCACTTCAATAGTATACGGAAAGAAACACGTCATTGTGTATATACGTTTATACACGAGTATGGTATGTTTTTAGATTCCACACTTGCATAAAAAAAGGTAGAGCTACCTCTGTAACAGGCTGTGAAGGCCCATCGGGTCATGAGACGTCGAGGCTCCCACATTTTCTCTAGACAGTCGGTTCACAGATGGCGGTATGGTTGTCAGCCTTACGCGCCGGCCGCCCTTTACACCCCAGGAAGATTCCTGGTACTCATTTCTGTTAGAGGCTGAGTCGAACCCAGGGCCACAGTGCGGCCGGAAGCATTAGGTTAATTGAAAAAAAAACACCATTGGGATTCGAACCCGCGACTATCCGACTTGTAATTTATGTTAAAGTAAGTAAATAATTAAATTTCATGATGTAATATGATGGGACATGATAAGTTCTTCAGTCTATATGTCAAGGACTGATTTTGGTAAGACCTGAACAGTTGCCATACGGGTGTTTCCAACATCTGGACTTTTGACCTTGGAAAGACTGAAATGCCCTGGCAATCAGTACGGTGAGCACTCTAGCAGACGAAAGTTTGGCAATCAGTACGGTGAGCACTCTAGCAGACGAAAGTTGGAAGCTGCCATGAAGAAATGAATACAGTGGGCTACATCAAGTGGTTTCGGCGGGGGGTTACTGCCTAATATCTCTGCGGGGTTCACGATGGTAAATAACGACGCGAACCACTCAACATAAACGGCAAGAGATTTTTCTCTTCACCACGGCGTCCAGACCGATTTTGGAGCCCACCCAGCGTCCCGTTAAATGGGTACCGTGGGATCTCTCCTTGGGGGTAGAGCGGCAGGAACGTGAGGCTCGCCACTCACCTCCATATAGGTCTAATGTAAAGAACGGTGGGGATATATCCCCGAGTCTCCATAAGTCTTCGTGGTGTGGTGCTTAATTAATTTAACAGAAGGGCAACTTCGCCTTTTTATATTTAGGAATATTAAGGCACCGACCGCAGCAAAACAAAGGAGACAAAGAGATCAGCTGATTGCTGCGCCATAGAATTCGAGGAACCCAAAGCCGCTACAGCTTCTGAGAATTCATAAGCCACGGTTTCGAAAGTGCAAAGCAGACGAAATCACTCTGCAAGCAGGGCATATGGTTATACGTAGATTTACGGACGTTTCCTTGTGTTTTCGGCTAACTTGGACCCAAGTGAAACGACAGGTTGCAAGACACAACAGACATCTGTTCTCGCAAGTTGTTGGGGCAAATGTTAACTGCTGTTACATCGCCTGAAGCAAAAAGGGCTGGTGCCAGAACAGCTGAAGGGCAAGCACTCTCAGGCAAGAGGACGGCAGTACTGTTGTCAGCATTTCTGATAAAGGTCCTCCTGAAGCACAGGAAGGCGCAAGCGCCAACTCAGACTACCATGATCAGGAATGGAACTACCACCTGACTAGTCTCATACAACGGAAGTGACACTGTCTCCAGAGAACTGGGCAGGCATCTGGCCCCCTTCATTACAGTACAAAGCAGCAATATTACAATAAATAATGCTACAAAAAGAAAACTCTGTGGCCTGTAGTCCGCAAGCGAACTATACCGACCGAGCGACCGCCGCTTGTAGGCGAAGTTAGTGCCAACTTTAGCGGATAGAGGGTGTTGCGTGGTCAGCGCAACGAATCCCCACGGCCGTTAATTTCGGTTTTCTAGACCGGAGCCGCTATTTCTTTGAAGTACCTCCTAAATTATCCTGGCGAGGCTGAGTGGACCCCGTTCCAGACCTACTATTTCTCAGAAAATCTGGTAGCGCCGGGAATCGAACCAGGACCTCTGGATCTGTAGCCAAGAACTCTGACCACTAGACCTTGCCGAATAGGTACTACAATTTCCAGAAACACATACCAGTACATTCAAATAAGAATGACGTGTTATTCGTAATTCATATAGCTCTCCTGCCAATCTAATATGATGGTCGAGTGACCCAGAGACCGGAGATGAAATACAGGAGGGTGGCCGAGCAATGTCAAGTACTTGGCAAATTTAGGTCAGCATGTAATTTATGTGTCAAAACTGAACAAACATAGAGACATCCTAAACGAAAACATGCGAACAGTGACGTCCAAAGCCCTAGAGAGCAGAGGTGGAGTAAACAACACAGGCCTTCCGCTTCCTGCTCTAATCTGAATGTTCTAAATTCACCAGTCACTCAAAAACTGAGGATCAGTGAAAAATTCCATTTTCATTTTCGTAGATCACCTGAAAGCATCTATGTGGCGAAACCTTTCCATAAAGTGTCTTTCGTTGAATCACTTCCCCCAGAACCCTGTAGTCTTAACTCTTGCGTAAGAGCAGTGCACGAACTACATAAACATAGGAATGCATACCGACAACAATTAAAAACAGGAAACAGATTCAGTTACTATAATCTAGAAATAATCGCATGGATATCTCGAGCCCAAGTTCGCGGATGCAGGTACTCATCATGGGCAATAATACTAATCTTCTGTAATTCGGATAACAACGGAAAATACTTGGATTATTCTCTGCCGCTAAATTACTAGTTGGCCTTATATTCGTATATGGTTATATAACAGATCAGCGTAACACTCAGTGAACTGTCTTCGCCCGCTCAAACACTGGGGTCATGGGTTCGAATCCCACTCGAGGCATGGATGTTTGTGTACGTTTATTCTGTGTTCGTGTTGTCCTGTGTAGATAACAGTTTTACGAAGGGCTGATACCCCGCCCAAGGAGTCCTACCGACTGTCTACAAGAAACTGAAATGAAACGAAGCTTTTCACGGACGCCCTATGTTCAAGAGGGAGCAACCGGAATATGAATTAATCGATTGAATGAATGAATGAATGAATGAATGAATGAATGAATGAATACTACGAGACAAACTTGCTATAAAAGACGAAAAAGATAAAGCTAACCCTGTAATAGGCCGTGAACGCCCATAGGGTTGTGAGACGTCGAGGTTCCCACATTTTCTCTAGACAGTCAGTAAACAGTTGGCGGTAAGGTTGTCAGTCTTACGTGCCGGTCGCCCTTTACCCCCCAGGAAGATTCATGGTACTCATTTCTCTTAGAGGTTGAGTCGACCCCAGGGCCATAGCGTGGCTAGAAGGATTGGGTTAATTGAAAAATCCACCTCATCGGGACTCTGTAATGTTATGTTGTGGTTGGTAACGTTATTTGTAAGTTTAAGGTCTTTCATTCTGGTCCGTCACACTAACCAATTAACAATCAAGTTCCTTCCGTCAAATGTGACACTTTTTTAAGTTTTCCACCTCGTCAGCACCTGCCTTACATGTTTCGGCTCACCACGGAGCCATCATCAGAGGCATTTATAGTAGAAAAAGAAATCACCAACACACAAAACTTCACTTTGTCCAAGATAGCCACGTTCCAGTTAATTAAAATAATTACAAATAGTTAAAAT
>NW_019734334.1:789124-805938 GCF_002891405.2 Cryptotermes secundus
TCTGGGTAATTTTAACTATTTGTAATTATTTTAATTAACTGGAACGTGGCTATCTTGGACAAAGTGAAGTTTTGTGTGTTGGTGATTTCTTTTTCTACTATAAATGCCTCTGATGATGGCTCCGTGGTGAGCCGAAACATGTAAGGCAGGTGCTGACGAGGTGGAAAACTTAAAAAAGTGTCACATTTGACGGAAGGAACTTGATTGTTAGTTATTTGTAATGTTGACGTGATGTTAATAACGTGATTGCCGCTGCCACCAAGTAGCGTTTACTGTATCTATCACCAGATAATGTGATGTATTTGATTAGGCTCTTCTTCTTGAGGTTGTCGGTAGACGCAGGTAGGTAAAAGATCTTTTTAATTGCAAGAGTGTTGAAGAATTTACTAAGTCCAATCAGTGTTACAAGATCGATCAGAGTTGACACCAAAATCCAATAGATACAGACACAGATGAGAAACGAAGAGTAAAGTTGACAGTGGTTCGTTCCCCGAAGACGAAAGATGATTCTAGAAAAAATTCGCGGCCAGCTACCCTGAAACAGTCAGATTTCCTAAGAGGAGTGAATGGGAAGACGGGTTTCGGCCCGATAGAAAAAGGGGACTGATCTGGTATACAGATGGTTCCAAGATAAATAATGGCACTGGAGTATTCTGCTATGGCACGAGGCGGAAACTTAGTTTCAGTCTTGGGCAGTACACGACGGTATTCCAGGCAGAAGTATATGCCATTAAGGCATGTATTATGGAGAATCTAGATAGGAACTACAGAAATAGGAACATCTACATTCTATCTGACAGCCAGGCTGCACTTAAAGCGCTTGACAAACACCAGATCAACTCAAAATTTGTCTGGGATTGCCACCAAATTCTCATGGAACTGGCCAAAAATAACAGGGTACAACCGATATGGGTGCCGGGGCATGAGGGTACTGCTGGAAACGAAACAGCAGACCAATTAGTTAAGATTGTAGCTGAACATCCGTTCATAGGACCTGAACCAGCCTGTGGCATCTCTATAGGAGTTGCCAGAAAGGCAATCAGGGACTGGACAAATGAAGCACAAGAAATACTGGGGATCCTTAACTGGACTCAGGCAAGCAAAGGGACTCATACGAGGACCCCCTACTAAAAGAGCGAAGGAACTGTTGCAGTTAAACAGGAACCAGCTACGATGGGTGGTAGGACTACTTACAGGACACTGTCACCTCAAAGGACACCTCTTCAAACTGGGATTAAGTGATAGTCCAACTTGCGAGAGGCGTCAAGAAGAAAACGAAACAGCCACACATATCCTGTGCGAATGTGAGGCCTTAGCTTATTTAAGATTGCGCCACTTGGGTCAATATTTTATGGAACCAAGTGACTATTTCGACGTCCCCACGCACTACATCCTACGCTTCATTCGAAGTGCAGGATTGCTGAGAGGATAATCAGAAGGGGAGGCACAAGAGATCACTGTGGTCGCGGTACAAGGGCCAAGAAGGCCCACCCCTTATGCATTCATTCATTCAGCTACCCTGATTATTTATACAAATTGCTCTGGGCGTTGGCCGGGTCACAAGTCAAGCACGTGATGCGTTACAGAACTCAGATTCCAAGGATCTCCAGCTACCAGCCGCGAGAGGAAATTCTGTCCTATCTGGCCTTATCATCACATAAACAGCTCGACAGCATTGTTCTCTAAGATTTCATAGTATGTATAGACACATTTCTTTTATTCCAGTGTGGATTAATTGCCCATCTTACAGAATCGAAGATATAATTTAATATTACGTCTTAATATACTTGATTTTGTACATTTGCACATTATTAACATCACATCTGTTATTACACGTTTAGTACATTCTTTCCTTGGGTTTATATTATACATAAATGCACTTAGTTCTTTAAACAGAATTACCTAATGTGATTAGTTTATTTAAATCTCCCTTCCTTTAAGATTTATGGGGTCTTTGTCCACACATCTGCATCTACAGTTAATCTTATACTGTTGACGTATATGAGACAGTGACCTCATCGCACATTCTATTTCTACATTACAGTAGCTTTCTTCATTATAACTCGAACCCGCGACCTTGCGACTCGTAGCATAGTGCCTCAAACAACTACGCTACCGCGTGTCCCCCCCCCCAACTTGCACTTTTTGTTTCCATTTGGTTCTACTATTGCACAAAAACCAGAAACGTAATACAGTTCAGACTAATTAACCGGAGGGTGAGGTTTGGTGTTCGAAGGGATGTTACGACTTCATTCTCTACAAGAACATAAAATATAACTGTTTCTAGTATCGATAGGGATCGGCATTTCCTCGGAAGAAAATTACAACTGAGATGTGGAGCTCACTGGCCATTCCCTACTACAGTATGTACGGCAGATAATTCAAGGACAGCTTTTCTGCTGTATTTTACCTTACCTTATCTTATAGAAGAGTGTCATTGTCAGAAAATATTTATAGACATACTCGTATGTCCAAGCTGTTCTACGGGAACAGTGGAAATTTCATGCCTAATATTTTCTTCAAGTTCTTCCCAAGAGTGCGTATTGTTATTCACATACACCTTCTCATTCAGCGTGACCCACAAATAAAAGTCACATGGATTTAAATCAGGTGATCGTGGAGGTCACAATCCTCAACTTATGACTTGTTCGCCAAAGACTTCAGCTACTGCATCTATATAATTCTTCACGGTGTGCCTTTGCATTATCTTATGTCATCAATCAGTTGACCGTAGAAGGGTGGCAGGATAAGTCTCAAAGAAGATTCGTAATTTATTGCTTAGCGGAATAAACCCCGGGCCCAACAACTCTTTGCACATCAATAAGCGACAACAAGTGGACTTTCCTTGATCTGTTATTGTGCTGATTACATAATCACTTAAGGTGAATCACGCCTCGTCAGAACAAAATGGAAGCTATAGGTCAATATGTCCATTGAATACCAATTCCTGACATCATCTACAGTACCCAGTTCTTGCCATGCAATTTAGAGACGAAAGGTTATGTACAACTGTAGTTTTGTAAGACCATAACTTTAATAACTCTGTACCAACGTGAGCTTTGGGACTGCTTCGAATCGAGTGTCGATATCATCAGTTTTTCTCGAGTACAGATCGTTACCGTGGTTTCGTTTCCTCCAGCGCCAATCCTAAAGAAGTAAATTATTGCGGCATATTTGCTCAAGGCAAGAACCGTGAAGCAAGTAGAGCTAGCCGTTACTAGGGAACAGCTCTGCAAACACTCCTGTTGCTAGGCAACAGCTTCGTAACACGCAACAAGAGAGTAACTGAGAAACGGTGTTCTCTACGCGGTTCGTGCCGATACCTACGTGCTCCAACAATATAAGAATATATGTAAGATTTGAGGTTTTCACGGCGTTGATTGGGATGTGGCGCCGTGTAGAAATTGTGTCAACCGACGTTTCGGAGGAGCGTATCGCCTGCATCTTCAGGGTAGAAGACAAGAAATCCGCGAGCAAGCTACATAGCCGATGTAGCCACACTCCTTCTCTTATACAGCTTTGGTCACTCGACTGGACTCAGTCTGTTGCACCTGCTCTGCTGGTTCGCTCGCGGATTTCTTTTTATCTTCTATCCTGAAGATGGAGGCGATAGGTTCCTCCGAAACGTCAGTTAACACAATTTCTACACGGCGCCATATCCCAGAAGACGGCTTTCTTCAATATAAGAACAGTTGGGAGAGGTGCTTTCTTTGCGGTCCGTGCCGACCCTACATAAGGAGTCGATTGATAAAACATAGGCAGAGGCTACGAAAATTGTTGCAAGAAACCAGGGATCCAGCGTATAAAACAGCAGTTAATTGGGTCACGAAGTCAATCAGGCGAATGACCCGAAAAACGGCACTTGAACGGTGGGAAACAAAGATAGGGAACACTGAAGTCACACCTCAGGCTATACGGCCCTTTGCGAAATCCCTCCTAAAGAGGGATGGTCCAAGGGCACCAACTGCTATTCATGGTTCGTCAGGCCTTAAATTTCATCCATCCGAGAAAGCCAACGCGATTGCTGGCTGTTTAGAAATCCAGTTCACACCACAGCATTTGCGTGATGAAAAGCATGAACGGCGGGTGGAGGCTGGAGTTCAAGCTCTACTCGAAGACGTAGACAACAGCGCCTATCAGAGGATAAGACCATGTGACTTACAGAAATTAATAAATTCTTTGAAATTGAGAAAGGCTTCGGAATTGATGGCATTCCAAATGGATGCCTCAGAAACCTTCCAAGGCGACCTTTGAAACATCTGACCTATTTATTCAATCACTGCCTTAGGCTGTCCCATTTTCCAAGTCCTTGGAAGGAAGCAAAAGTCAAAACCTTGCCGAAACCCGGTAAGGACCCAAAATTCCCTCAAAATTTACGTCCGATTAGCCTCCTGTCCACAACAGGAAAACAATTCGAGGAAGTCATTCTGAAAATATTCCAAAAGCACATTGAAAAGTGAGGCCTGCTTAACGCAGGCCAGCTTGGTCTCCGTGCACGTCATAACACGACACTGCAATGTACGAGGCTAACAGACCACGTGACACTCAATTTCAACAATAAAATGTCTATGGCTGAGGTGTTCTTGGGCATCGAAGAAGCCTTTGATACTACATGGCACTCGGACTTGCTATATAAGTTGTCAAAACTGGAATTTTCGACTAGCTTAATCAAGCTTATTGGATCATTTCTTTCACAACGAAAATTCAGTGTTTCGGTGGAAGGCGAAATATCTACGCCAAGGGAAATGCAAGCAGGGTGCCACAAAGTTCGGTCCTGCCCCCTACTCTTTTCAATATGTACATAAATGCTGCCCCCAAAACACATGGCGTTCAACTAGCCCTCTTTGCAGATGACACCTGTCTGTATGCGACAGATCGCAAGGAGGGTTTTGTTGTTAGAAAACTCCAGCGCGGTCTCAGCTCAATAGAGACGTGGTGTGAGCGCTGGAATATAAAAATTAATGAAGATATGACTCAGGGGATCTACTTCTCTCGAAGTCTCCGTCCGCCTATGGCTCATCTTACACTGAATGGAAGATATATTCCATTTGCAAATTGTGTAAAATATCTCAGTGTAATCTTTGATAGGAGAGTTACATGAAGATTACACACAGAAATGATTGAATCCAAGGCCTTCAAACCATTTATAAGATCGTATTCCCTATTCAAAACTGAGCGATTAAGCGCTAACATTAAGAAGACGCTCCACAAAGCTCTCATTAGATCCGTAATGACTTATGCTAATCCCGCCTGGGAGTTTGCGCCAGACACCCGTCTAATGATATTGCAGCGGCTACAAAACAAGGTTCTCCGCACCATTGGCAATTTTCCAAGACACACACCGGTTCGCGATTTACACATGGATTTCAAAATTCCGTAGGTATATGATCATATAACAAAATTATGCAGGCAACAAGCGGAAGTCATACAAAATCATGATAACGAAAATGTTCGCAATATTGGACAAGGTGAAGACCGACACAGTAGGTATATGAGGCTTGAACTTCGCGGCGGTCTAGCATACAACCGTTAAAGTGAGTAGACTGCCGTTGAAGCGGAAGCTACTAGAAATAGGGCATAATCTGCTGTACTGAGCCTCGACTGACAGAGGCCCTTCATATATTTAATACATTCATTATCATGTTTAACATGTAAATTAAGAGGGACCCGTCCTCTCGTCAGAGAGGGCGCCCAACAATAACAAGACCTAAACTGTCAAACAGTAATAAATATCTCGTCATGAGCCCCAGATTTGGCTCGACACCAAGACTGACTGACTGACCGCAAGTCGCAATGTGACTTTGACTTTGACAGTTGTTCTGCTCTGCTCTGCTCTGTAATTGGAAGCAAGATAGTTCAGCTTGGGAGCTGCGGTTGAAAGGTGCAAGCCAGCCAGCGCGGACAGGAGCCGTTGAACACAGAAGCCGAGGACGCTGCGCCGTTGAAAGCCGCTACCAAGCAGCGCACTGAAGACAGTTCAATAAATCCGATTACCAATCCAAACCCCGTCTATACTCACATTCTATCACGTGACATTATGTTACGATGTTGTTAATTCCCTGCTGTACTCGACACCGTACTGCTAGGATACTCGTACTTCCTATGAAAGTCTCTACAGCACGTCCTCCATGAAGAATGCTGTACAACAGCAATGTCTGCGAATAGTTCCCTTTCTGTTCTATTCTGTGTCTGGCTACATGTAGCGAAATATGCATCTGACGAAAGGCCAAGTGTATTCATTAGAGACAAACCCATCTTCTCGTCAGAGAGGATGTTACATGAGGACTATTACCGTAAGATTTCAGCTGGAAAAATAATCTCTGGTCGTGGGCCTCAAGGCGCCTGACGCCAAGACGAACTTATTGGCGGTAAAGTAACTTTGACTTAACTTTTACTTGAAGCAAACTTGTGTGGAGGCGGGGTCGAACACCTCCACCGTGACCGTGCGAGTCGTTGGAGGCAACGAAAAGGGAAGTCTCAAATATGAGACAGTAAAATATGGTCGCGAGTCCCAAGGGATTCGGACCCGAGAAAGACCGAGCTGGCAAGGGCCAGCAGCATATACAAAAGACAGACCCGTCCTATCGTCAGAGAAGGCGCCCCACAAAAACAAGACCTAAGTGTCAATCAGTAATAAATACCTGGTCATGAGCCCCACATCAAGACTTGCTTACTGACCGGCAGTCGCAATGTGACTTTGATTTGAAGCAGCTGAGTACAGATTAGGACAGAGGAGTACAGAGTGATTGAAGACGAAATAACAAGAAGACTTCATAGTAATCTGAAGTGATGGTTCTGTGTTATAATCCGTTGACATGAAACAGATAGCATGACCTAGCTATTCGTGAACTGAGTCAATCAGCGGCAGAGGTGTACTGCCTGTCCTTAAGCGTGAGTGTAATGGAAGGTGTTAATAAATCCAATCATCCGATCTAGAACCCCTTATTATCTTCACTATTTGTCACTATATGTGACAATGTACATATACAGGTATATAATGCTCTTAAAACGTCATTAATATATATCAATGACGTTTAAGAACATTTTAACTGACATTTTGGTGAGTTTAATGTAAGTGTGTTGTCGTCTAAAATAAAAAGCGTGTTGCATTATAGACGAAAGATAAACTGCACGAGTGATATACGTATTTACAGTATTAAAATGCATTTAAAATATTAATAATAGGAATATATTTTTGTAACAAAACTGTATTCAGTAATTATTGATAAATATTTTACACGTCCATCATGAATACAATATTCAGTATACGTCAAATTCCCCCATAAATCTATTCTCGAGGATCTTAACGTTCTACGCTAGTAAAAGGAAAACCCACCGAAAGGACTAGGTGAGCGTAAGGCTCTACATTCATAGTCTAAAATGGTTCATTCGAATCTCCACTCGTACATCGGGTATCCTGAGATTTCTTATGCTGTTCCTCGGTTCTTCGAGGCAAATACTGGGACACTACCTCGAATAAGATACCTCCGCTTCCTTTCAAATCCTTTCCAATTCATCGTCCATCTATTAAACTAATATTCGACGCTATATAGTATAGCTACTGGCAGCGTTGTAAAATAATCCCCCAACGAAAGCTCAACGACACGTAGATATACGTAGTATAACTGAAGGTTTCTGGTTAACTGTTGGGAAAACAATTTTAAGGATAAAACGCTTATTTTAAATACAGTTTGAACTGCGTTTTGCTTCGGTCGAGATGTATTCTGCCTTCCAAATATACAAACAAACTGTACTATTTCAAGACAAAATATTTATATAAAAATGTTATTTCATTATTTTACAGGGTCCATCGCGATAAATTCGACAGATATATAGAAATTTAAAGATCCAACACATAAAACTATGATTTTATGTGTAGTTTTGTATTGGTACAAAACTTGGTCTCTCACATTAAGAGAAGAATATACTAAGGGTGTTTGAGGAAAGGGTGCTAGGGATATTTGAACCCAGAGGGATGATGTAACAGGAGGCTGGAGAAAACTGCAGCAGAGAAAGGTGGCAAGCTGATCTGAACTTGCCTCCTGAGTCTGCTGGTTTCTTTCTTGATTTGATATCGACTCTGAATATGGTGGCGATATGTTCCTCCGAAATTCCACGCTTTCTCCGAACTATACGGCGTTAGAACCAGAATATTCTTCACAGTCCCCACTGAGACAACCTCAGATCCAATCTACCTCTTAAAATTGAATATTAAGATTGCATGCCCATATAAAGCTACACGTAAAAAAAAAAAAAAACATTCCCAACTGAGAGGTAGATAACATTCCTTGGATTTAATTTGCTCTAAATTCCTTCTTGAGTGCAGTTTTGATTTGTCGTTATAGTTCCAATATTTCGGCTTTACATCAGTCACGGATTTAATTGTTGACTTTCTGAACAGCCATTTTCCTTTTTTTTTATTTATTTAAAAGAAATGTTTCGGAGACTGGCCTCTGTCTTAGTCCTCAGTGCCCTTGTCCGGAGATATGGACTAGCTCTAAAGATTGGGCTCAACTGAGTTGAGTAGGCTTTTACTCGAGGACGGAGAGTGTGTCCAGTCTACGAAACGTCGTTTTTTAAATAAAAATACAAGACTATGGAGAGTGTATCCAGTCTATGAAACGTCGTTTTTTAAATAAAAATACAAGACTACGGATAATGCTGCAAAGTTAAACGGTGTCTTAATATACTACTGTCACACACTTTTAGATCTTGCTTCAAGGTTTTATTGGCTATCATTATGTTGCCCTGTATTCTTGCGACGAGAAATGAACATATAAGCAAACTAATTCTCGTCTGTTTTTTTTTTTTACTTCTAGACGATGGGTTTGGGCCGAGCCATAGCTCAAGCAGTTAGTCGTTGGCTTCCCACCGCGGCGGCCCGGGTTCGATCCCGGGTCTGGTCAAGTGGGATTTGTGGTGGACAAAGTGGCGCTGGTGCAGGTTTTCTCCGAGTACTTCGGTTTCCCCTGCCAATCTTCATTCCATCAATTGCTCCACAATCACCCTCACCTATCATCTGGGGCTGGTACAATAGGCCAGAAGTGGCCGCAGTACAAGGGACTTAGTGCCACCCCACTAGCAATAAAAAATAATACTTCTAGACGAATCTCCTTACTAACGTCTAATAAACCTGGTGTGTTCGCCACCATCATCAAGACAGACCAGAATCTGATGCGTCATATTTAATTCCTAACCAACCTGATTTTCTTGGACTTTCCTTGAGGTGTATTTTAACGCAATAATACTGAAAAGTAGTTGTAATTAAATATCCATTGCTGCTAACCATTTGTGACGTAACAACATCAAAACATAAAGTCGCTATAATTATATAAATGACAGGAAATATTTGGAGGACGACAAGATGTGTTTGTTAAGTCATGAAGCCAAAACAACTTTCACAACCACCTAACAGAATATGAATTAACATTTCTAGGTTACATCTGTAATGTGGTTCATTCAGCTGCAGTGAACACCATTTGTGCCATTACGAATAATCAGGAACGGAAATGAGGGACTGACTTAAACTGCCTGCCATACCTGATTTCTTGACAGGGAATTTTGGGCATGGTTCGGGCCTAAATGGCTCCATAAAGCGGAGCCCCTCTTGAGAAGCCGCCAGTTGTGCAATTAGTCAAGAACTTCCCAGCATTATGGAACCCAAAGGTTGATTGCCGTGTTCAAAAGAGCCCTCCACTGGTCACTATCCTGAGCTAGATCAATCCAGTCCATACCACCCCATCCTATCTAAGATCAATTTTATTATTATCCACCCACCTACGGCTTGGTCTTCCTTGTGGTCTCTTTCCTTCTGGCTTTCCCACCAATATCCTCTATGTATTCTTCGTCTCCCCATTCGTGCTACATGCCCTTCTCATCTCAGCTTCTTTGACTTGATAATTCTAATTATACTTGGCGAAGAGTACAAGTTATGAAGCTCACGGCGCTGGTTTACTGTTCAAATATGCTAGGAACACAACATAAGAATCCGTGGAAAGATGGAATTGTGGGGTTTATTAGCTCTCTGACAAAGAACCCTGGCTTAACTCTGAAGAAATGACAGGGTCTCGGCTGTGATCATTTTATGAGATTTAACATAGCTCGTAGATTATTTCTTTCAAAATTGGGGGACAATGGGCAACAAAGAGTTGTACGAACAACCTCATTTATTATGCCTCGTGGATGAGACAGAACGTCAGCGGACTTGCAGTTCTGGTAGTCAAACTGTAGGCTCTAGAGGGCCATAAAAGCACAGAAAGACGGATGAAACCGTGAGAGTAGAAGCCTTCATGAATACAAGTGGGAGTAATTTAATTCCTCCAGTGATTGCTTTGCAGATCGCAGCAATCACTCTTCCCAGTGCTTGAGGAGCGATATGAGTATACTTTCAGGTCTTCAAGGGTTCTTCCAGTAGCTAGATACCGAAGCGTACCTGTCAATCTTTCATTGGGTGTGATCGCTTTTCTCATGTGGGTAGCTTCTTTTTTATGTATGGCGTAACAATACTTACTGTAGACATGTTTTAAGAACTAACCAAGACTGCACCGCACTGGTCAACATAGGCTGGAAGACTGCCTGTGGTATGCAGCCTGCCGGTTTATCTGCGCGTGCATGAGGAAACAAAGGGAGTACTGTGTGCATGGGGGGGGGCTAACTGGCTTACAAATTTCGTACTGCCAATTTTAAGTAAATTCAAAGCGACCTAATTTTATTATACCTCTGAACACTTTATGATGACTGCAGGAACGCTGTTCATGCCACTCGGAGTAGCAAATAGGAATATTTGGATTCTACGTGTCCAGTTACTACCACGAAATTATAACTTTACGAATGATATAAAGCAACTGCCCTCCTTTTTATATGAGTAAAAATTCTATAACTATTGTGAATTGTCTTATCTCAGTGACAAAAGCTGAATATGGTTACATCGTCTGGGATCCAGTCGGCCTCATATCCAATGGTTAAGGGAGGCGAATTCACCGAGATAAGAGTGCCTTAAATAATCCGGTGCATGGCTCATCTAGTGCGTTGCTTCACTGCCCCTAGTGGCTGAATGACGAACTGGATGCCACACTCACGCGTTGCACTCAGCTCCCGAAGGATTTAGCAGATGTTAAGTTAGGTTAGGTTAGGTGCAAACTGAAACAGTTTAATGGGGTGCCCGGAAAGAGCGATTTCACATTTAAATTAATATGTTTTTTTTATTGCTCGTGGGGTGGGACTAAGTCCTTTCCACTGCGGCCACTTCTGGCCTACTGTACCAGCTCCAGATGATAGGTGAGGGTGATTGTGGAGCAATTGGTGGAATGAAGATGGGCAGGGGAAACCGAAGTACTCGGAGAAAACCTGCCACAGTGCCACTTTGTCCACCACAAATCCCACTTGACCAGACCCGGAATCGAACTCGGGCCGCCGCGGTGGGAAGCCAGGGCTAACCGCTTGAGCTATGGCGCGACCTACTATCTGGTTACGCTTGTCAGTTGAATAGCATGGCATGACATGACGTCTAGCATTTTGGATATGAATGTTACTTCTAGATACATTCCAGAAACAGCATAAGATTCACAACGGAATTATATAACTATGAAATAATAAATAGATGAGGAGACAAATTTCTTTTTCCGTGTTAAACAGCTTTAGTGTATTGGTAGTACAGGTAATTTTACACTAGTTTTCACTATATATCCACGGGATTACAGAAATATTCCACTAAAAAGAGACATTGTTAACCGTTTAATATCGGATAGTGTCTGTCATCCAACCGCGGCGGCCCGGGTTCGATCCTGGGTCTGGTCAAGTGGGATTAGTGATGGACAAAGTGGCGCTGGGGCAGGTTTTCTCCGAGTATTTCGGATTCCCCTGCCAATCTTCATTCCACCAATTGCTCCACAATTACCCTCACCTAACATCTGGGGCTGGTACAATAGGCCAGAAGTTGCCGCAGTACATGGGACTTAGTCCCACCCCATTAACAATAAAAAAATACTCATAGAACACACAGAATAAACGTACAGAGACATCCATGCCTCGAGTGGGATTCGAACCCACTATTCCAGTGTTCGAGCGGGCGAAGAGAGTTCACGCCTTAGACAAGGCGGCTGCTGGATCGGCCCAGTAATATCTCCATTTCTCGCCATGAGCAGTCGAACAGCTGGGACGACAGAAGATTTGAACAAAGCGCTAGAAGCTTTGCGAGAAATTGAACGCATTAGGCATGCAGCAGACTTTTCTGAGTGCTATACACATGCCTGCACCGCAGGGCAGTACCACGAAGTCAAAACGTATTCAGCCCTGGCAACAAAATTGTTAGGCCTTGTGACGTAGTAGTCATATTCGCCCAGTGGCTTTGGGGTAAACAGGACAATGTAGGAAGGTATTAATTATACGTTGTATAATTCGATGAAACACTTCAGCTACTAATGCAGTCATAACAGAAAAAATATACGTATGATGTACTGGCTGATTTTCCCTTTTTTTTTTGTGGTCTCCTTTAACAAAACTTTCCCTATTTTCTTTCAAGTTTATGATTTACGATTATTGTAACACGCACAAGTTTCTTTAGAATCTCCGTAACAAAAATTCCAAGAGCATAACACACATACTGGCGGTATGTCTAGAATATACAAGTGGAAGCTTCTTTCTTTGCTGTGTTTGCTGGGTTAGGTTATCTTGTATGTTTCGAATTCAAACATATTTCTTAATGATTCCGTTTTAAAATTATTAAACCATGACTGTAATGTACTTTTAAAATTAATTAAGCTGCAGCAATCTTGTTGCTCCTCCTTCCCTGGTGCTGATATTTATATAATATTCCTGTGATATGTGGACTTTTCATCCTTCTACAGCTATATCTTATTGGATATCTACCTACGTATTGTAACGTGTTGGGTTACTGAAGACGCCGTTCGGACTGTTAATTGGTTTATTTAACAACCTACAAATCACGGCTACAATTAATTACAACACAGTTGCGGGTTTCACACTTTACAAACCCTGCAACCAAATCTCTTCACACTATCTTCAAGAGTCTTCGCGTATTAATAACGCGGGAGCTATACAAATCTCTCTGAGTTACACACTCCAAATACACTCGGTTATCAAGAACTATTACTGATTCTCGCACACGCGTCTGTAACTCGTAACTTGCGAACTCAGAACTGTCGTCGGCGGCTGTGTAGCTCCCTTATAAACCCTCAGCAGGGCAACGAGAAAACAACCACGTGGTAGGCATCACTGTTGCTACCGTCGTCTATCGCAACCACTGTTTATCCGCGTTGCACAGCGACCAGTGCGCTGGGACTCGGCTCACTTCGGGTCCGCTCGGCATGTCACCGCGCGTTGCGCGTTACGTCACCGTGGGGAGAGTGGCGGGGTGATGACTCGCCTATTACCGTAGTAACGAGAGCGCTACGTTACCGCCACGTGCCGCTGGGGAGGTAGGGGTCCTCCGTTGCGCAACATGTCACAGTATTCTGGCGTCAATGTTTACTGTTTCCAGTTACTTTCGCATATCTTATGATGAAATTATCTGTACCTAGTCATTGCCCTCAAAAATGCATTTCTAAGCTTCTGTTCTCTTCTGTTTTTCTGATCCATAGAAGTACACGAATAACTGATTAATTCCAAGGTACAATCTTCTTGCTCAGTGAGTTATTTATCTGTCAAGGGATTCTGTTTATAAGGAATCTGAAGATTCATTAGCGTTTACGAAAGCCTGCGCCGACTGACTCTGTCCTGAGCTAGTCACTGAAGTCCGTATCTTCATACTCTGCTTCCCTGAGAAATGGCCGCTTCGGATCAGTTAGTACGCATACATTAATCCCCCGCGTTTCCCGCCCACCACACCCCTCTCTACATCCCTCTCCTCAGAGTATTAGGGTAGGAGCTGAATTCATATATTATGAAGTTCCTCATTACATAAGTTTCTTCAGTCCTTCGTTACTAAATACTTTTGTTTTTGCTCTAAATATCTACCTTCGTACTTTGTTTTCAAACATAATTAATCTGTGTTTCTAAATTATTCAAGAGTTGTCATTACTATCGTATTTCTACAATCAGTGTTTTCTGTATTGTTACATATATGAAATGTCTTCAACGCTGTGTAATTTTATATTCACATAAACCTCTTTTCTGCGACCTTGTCTAGTCTCCGTTTCATGGCAATATTTCTTTATTTGTAACGCCACTATAACGTCACAAGGAAATGAGCGAGTTTATATTACCCAGCAGGTAACAACAGGTTCGAAGAACGACATTATTTTACCTACAACCGTGTTAGGTGGGTTTCGTCGTAAACAAGTTTTAGAAAAATTTCTCTTATCTCGAGTTCGGCTTTAAAACGTCAGAATTTTCTATTTTATCTGCATTAGTCATCACTGCCATACACAAGTAACCTATAATTGCTTTCGAAAGCGAAATAAAGTTGTAGCACAGGGGAAATTTCAAAGGATATATTTTCTACTTTTTTTATGCTAGTGGGGTGGGACTAAGTCCGTTGTACTGCGGCCTTTTCTGGCTTACTGTACCAGCCCCAGATGATAGATGAGGGTGATTGTGGAACAATTGGTGGAATGAAGATTGGCAGGGGAAACCGAAGTACTCGGAGAAAACTTGCCCCAGCGCCACTTTGTCCACCACAAATCCCGCTTGATCAGACCCGGGATCGAACCCGGGCCGTCGCGGTGGGAAGTCAGCTACTAACCGCTTGAGCTATGGCGCGGCCTACATTTGATGTAAGTCCGCCAACTGGTTAAAAAAATATTATGAATAGACACGAACTTGGTGACACCAATAAATACCAATATAAAATATAGGTAGTTCGACTAAAATTAAAAGTTGACCTAATATTTGATAGTTCATCCATATCAGTTGCAGTGGTCATACTACCACGACTTTGCCCCAAGATCCTTATTTAAGAAAATACGTTTCGTCTTATAAGGGCGAAGTTCACGGACTTATGGTGAACACAACTCCCAGAATCCAGGCATCTGCCTTCCCCTTCAAAATTTTCATAAAATCAAAATTAAAAAAAAAAAAAGTGTAAATTTTGTAAGGAGTTAAGGTTCTCGCTGCGGTGGTTCTCCCGTCTGGGATATGACGCCGTGTGGTCTGTCGAATGTCGACCGACGTTTCGGAGGAACATGTCGCCTTCAGCGAAAAAAAAAGCCAAGCAAGAAATCAGCGTGAAGTATGTAGCAATCAGAGCCTACTTGGCATATTCCACAACCCTGAAGATGGAGGCGACATGTTCTTCCGAAAAGTCGGTTCACTTTCAACGTACTACACAGAGTTATATCCTAGAAGATACAACTCTTCGTGCTAATTTTAATACCAAAATTTGAAAATATTTTCTTTAAATATTTTTATCTTGAATAATCTATAGTGATCGGCATAAACAGACTTACATGACTTTAACTCAAACTGTAAAAAAAAAAAAAAGTTTGCCCTCCTCCCCTTGGAAAACTCATGGCCGCGTCCGTGCCAGCATCTGTTCCACTACTTCATGTATGAATACGAATAAAACAAAGCAGTGCCGATTTCGAGGTGTTCACATCGGTGGCTATGGAGAGTTACGTCTCCGTCTCAGAAGCTAGAACTGTTCAAAACAAAACGAAATTACAAGACTATTGCGACATTCTCAGAAACGTTTAATTTCGATTTACTCGCAGTAAAACACCATCATAACCAACTCTGGTATTTCTATTCTGAAGAGAATGGCACCTTAATACAAATAAATTCTTCCTTGCTGCTAATAAAACTTCAACGTCGCCATCCTAATTTTCCTTCGTTTATCTCGCCAGTTCTTGGTAATGAATGATAAGGCAATTAAAATATTCCCGTTAATTGCACTTAACATTGTATTCGCATTAAAAAGTGTTTTTAGCTTTCATTTTAAATTCATTTTTGCATTGTTTCCTTAATCGGAGACCTACTCATTGAAAAGCGGCCTCTGTAGTCTAGAGGTAACGTTCCCACCTCATGACTCGTGGTACGCGGATTCAAACCCGGCGGAGGTCGTCGAATTTTTAAGGGCCGAAAAATTCAGGGAACAAGTCCTCCGGGAGGGACTTTAAGCCGTGTGTCCTGCGTCGTAGCTTTACGGCACGTAAAAGAACCTCATATCTCCAAAGGAGGTCACTGAGCCAAATTTAAGGACGTTTCCCGACCAACAGTAGTCTCTAATGCCTCTGATAGATGGGGGAAGCATTATAGACACCACCAAGCCAGTGGAGGCCGAACTCGCTGGCTCGGCGGGACTGATGGTACGCACCAATATCGGTAGGGTATAGAGACTGGTAGAATATCATAGAGGGAAGCACAATGGACCAATACTGGTCTAAGTGCATGGGGAAACCCACCCTCTCCAATAACTAACTAACTACTCATTGAAACGTAGCATTGTAATGTTCTTTCAACTCATCGGCATTTCACGTGTGACATGTAAAAACAGAAATAAATATATAAAATACAATAAGAAATTAAGTTCAACGCTTCAGCGTGGTTAAAAAAAATAAACGTTCTTTACACATCAACAGAATGTTATTTGTTTAGTATTTCGCGAGATCACGCTCTTCTATACGGAATGAAATTCCCAAGTCTCGGAGATGATACAATCTCCGAAACGCTAGGCAGTATCCTTGAATATCTACAGTTTTCTGGTCATATGTCATTTTGTTTCGTACTGAGACAACCAACTCCAGTCACAATAAAGATAGACCAAAAACAACTGGAGAATGTGAAATGTTTTAAATATTTGGGTAGATTGTTAACAGATGATGCAAGGTGTACTAGTGAAATTAAATCCAGGATTGCCA
>NW_019734334.1:806166-817623 GCF_002891405.2 Cryptotermes secundus
GAAATAAGAAAACGGAAGGCTAATTGGATTGGTCACGTTTTACGCAGAAACTGCCTTCTAAAAGAAGTTATTGAAGGAAAGATAGAGGGGCGGATAGAAGTGACAAGAAGACGAGGAAGAAGACGTAAGAAGATGCTGGATGACCTTGGGGACAGAAGAGGATATTGTCATTTGAAGGAGAAAGCTCTAGATCGCATTAAGTGGAGGAATTGTTTTGGAAGAGACTGTGGACCTGTCGTCTTGACAGATTACAGATGATGATGACTGAGTTCCATAGAAATTTTCTGAGGAAGAATCGTCTTGTCACAGACGGAAAATAACTAAGCCCGCTGGTCAACGAAATATTTTTATGTGCCGAGTACTTTAACTGACTGCTGGGAAAAAAAGAACTGAAACAGAGAAGTAAAAATGTGCAGTGCTAGAATTCTGAATTGCGGTTTGGATAAAAAAATATGTAAATACTCTCCTGCCATCTGCAAGTGTCAGTGTTGCATATGTAGGCCTAGAAACTATCTTGGGAATCAGTTGGGAAACAGATGCTTAGTGCAGAATACGTTATAGGATCGGAAATGTACGCGATTCGGAAGAAGTTCATGTTCAATTATCTCGAAAACCGCACGATTTACGGAAAAAATTGTACTGGGCATAGAACGCGTTCTTTTTTCTACAAATTTTATGCGAAATGTGTTTCGCTCGAATGAATAGTTATTCTCGTGATGCACGACGAAAAGCAAAGAGGTCTCCACATAGTGGGTGTTGTTTCTGTTCAATTTCAACAAAAACTCGAATGAGTCAACAAATTCTATTAAAGCCCCTTTATATAACACTTTGTGAAATCCCTTTCAGTGGTTCTAGAGTTGCTTCATGAGTACAGACTGTCAGATGGACGGGCAGAATGATCTCAACAGGCGCTCCGCGGGGTTAAATATGCGCATACATATGTACCACCTGCCATTTATTCATTGTCTTCTTAAGAGTGACCATTTTGAAATGGAACAGGGATAACTCAGTCAGTGTAACGACTGAGTCAGGGGCTGGGTGACCGAGGAATCGGGATTCGATTCCTGGCAGAAGCAAGAGATTTTTCTCTTCTCCATAACATCCAGACATGTTCTGAAGCCCACCCAGCCTCCTATATAGTGGGTACCGAGAAGTAATAAGGCAGGACGTGAAGCTGACCACACCTCCATCTAGTGCCAAAGAAAAGACTGGTGAAGTTATACGCCCACCTCCACATGTCTTCATGCCGTGTTAATTATGTAAGTAAGCCTAGGGGTAAATTTACCTTTACCTTACATTACTTTAAAATAATACATAATATATATAAATAGTATATATAATACTGTACTTGTGTAGGATGTTACATAAGGCGACCTGAACTGACGACATGAGAAATTTAACGGTCAATTAAAATTTTACGTCTAAACAATGAAATGAAGCAACAGGAATCCTGAGGTGGGAGCACAAAAATATTATTCCAGCCAGCCAGCCAGCCAGGATTGTATTTAGGGGAAGATTATGATTAAAAAATAATAAAAAATAAATAAATTCTGACAAACGAACTATGCTGTTGAAATAAAATGATGCGCCTTTCTTTGCCTATGCAGTCTATTCTGACAAATGTAAAGGTAAAGCTGTTCTTCTGCTCAACTAATTAAGCATCACATCACTGAGATAAATGGGGGAGTGAAGCTACAGCTCGACCAATCTTGATCTTGGGGCTAGATGGAGCTTCAAGCTCCAGCCGCTTTACCCTTGAGGAAACATTCCCACATGCCCATATGATGAGGTTATTCTGACTACTGAACTGAAAAAAAACTTTTTTCTCCAAGTTCCCAAATATTTCAGGGTTATAAAAGGGTTTAATCCCACTGACCTAACAGCCGTTAATTTATTGCTGAAAAAAAGCCACCTACTAGTGCTCTGTAAATCTCCTGTAACTCAAAAGTGACCATCTGTCTCAGTTGTAATTAGGTATTAACTCGGAATACAAAACAAAGGCTGCCAATCAGTGAACATAAAAAATCCTAGATTACAGGGAAACAGCAAAATTTCGAACATCAAAGAAAATATTTGAGCTTTGTGCTCCATTTCCAATCTTCTAAATGGTATATTCGTGAAAAGAATTAAAAGAAAAAATTTATTTTCACCAACCTGTTACAGGAAAAAACAGAATGGGCTGATTTTCCAAGTGCATTGGCACCAGGAAGTTATAACAGAGCCAAGAAGTAATTAAGTAAGTGCTTGAAATATATTAGATAAATGCATCTCCTTAGTGGTGCAGATGACAGCAAAATTATTATATACACCTCACTGTTCAAGGATGAAAAAAGGAAATTCAGAAACATGCTACTGAAACATGAATGGAATCTGGGTTTTCAAAATTTCATAAAGTAAAAGGTTAAGCTATCCCTGTAACAGGCCATGAAGGTCCATAAGGTTGTGAGACATTGAGGCTCCCACATTTTCTCTAGACACTTGGCTCACAGATGGCGGTAAGGCTGTCAGCCTTACACGTCAGCCGCCCTTCCTTCAACAAGAGGATTCCTGGTACTTATTTCTGTCAGAGGTTAAGTCGCCTCCAGGGCCCTAGTGCAGCTGGAAGGATTAGGTAAAGTGAAAAAATCTACCTCATCGGGACTCTAATCTTCAACCTTCCAGCTCGTAGCATAGTGTCTCAACCAGCTACACTACCATGTGCCCCTTCAAAATTTCATGTAGAATGAAATTCAAAATGCATTCATTCCTTTCTGCAACTAAGAGGAAAACTGTGACACAAGGTAGAAAAATATGCTGAATATGCTAAATAAAAAAATACATTGATGAACTTGATACCTTTCTATTCACTACTATCTGGATAAATATTTGTGTGGATATATCTGGTTACAAGAAATGCTACATTAAATGTGATAACCCTCAGGTTCAGGCACAAATCTTGCATCCTAATCAAATTCAAGATAAGGACTGGGGATGCAAGATTAGGTGTAAGCAAGTTTGGAATATTCAATAGAATTTAATTCTAAACCTTAAAAGCATAAACACTGGAAACTTCTTAAAACTGCTCCCTTCTTCCCTGTGGGTATTTCTTTTAAAATTGATGAACTTTGAACAGGAATTATTAGCTTAAATTATGTTAAATCTTCCATATACCAATGGAATCAAACACAGAAACAAATACTACTTTAGGAAATTATTATCCACTAAACTTTGTTGTCCTCCAAGTGTCATTAATTATGTACAATTCTCTGCATTTCCTGTTCTCCATTACAAAATTTAGACATTTCTTTCATACACAGACCCAGGATAGCAGAGTCAGTATAGTGACCAGCTACAAGCTGGAAAACTGAGGGGTCAGAGTCCAAGTCCTGATAGGGTCTAGAATTTTCTCTTCTCCACATCACACAGACCGGCTCTGGGGCCCACCCAGCCTCCTACCTAATGGGTACCAAGAGCTCTTTCCCTATGGGTAAAGCGCCCAGGGCATGAAGCTGACCACTCACCTCCAATTAGTGACAAGGACAAGAAAATGTGGATCTATATATCCACTTCCCCATACGCCTTCATAGTGCTTAATTAGTTAAGCAAAGGGACAATTTCTTTCATATATACATGCATACTCAGTCCAGTTAATAATTTTAAGCCAATTAATTAATTAATTTTCATGGTAATTCTCATTAAACACTTTACAGATCACAACACCCACTACTCCTTTGCATTAATTTTTTTTTCAGTCATAAGTTTAATATAAATATTAATGCTGTACATGAAGTTAAATATATAGTCTCATAAGAAATATCAATAAACAAAGAGGCACAAAATTCTTGACCTAATCACAGCTCCAGTCTCCTGTTCATGAGTTTTTGCAAGTAAAAAATGTTACCCAGTCTAAAATTCTGCAACGAATCACACAGATTCCAGATACATGGTATCATATCCATCTATGACACTGACCTAGATATGTGCAACTTAACATCTGTTACTAGGAGCCAAGGTGGAGGGACTATAAACTGCAGAAGCATCAAATAAATGATTTAGTACTCAGACTTGCTGGGTTTTTGGACTTTTTCTGTCATCCTGTATTTTAGAGACTAGAAAACATGACTTTGGTCCAGTGATTGAGTTTATCTCTTTCTAAGGGATATAACTGAGTAAGTGTCCTTCCCTTTCATCTGAGGACGGAACCAGATCAAGTTTCTGAAATGTCATGTTTTCTAGTCTCCAGAATACTGGACGATGGAAAAAGTCCAAAATCCCAGTAATTCAGAACCCTTTAGAATCTAAATGGTTTAGTACTTACCATCCCACAGGAATCAAGGAAGAGTAGAACTGTAAGCGGCTGTCAAACCCTAGGAACTGCAAAATTTTCAGTCAGCTGCCACCAGTCATTTGGTAAAATCTCCATAGTGTTCTCATTAAAAGATGTTTCATTCACAGACATCTGTTCTACACTCACTGTCATTGCCTTCAATTCCTATAATTTAATAAAGCAGAATATTGGCAAGCATTCCAATTAACCACGTGTGCAAATGTCCCATTATATGTTAGCAACACACAACTTTCCAACAGTATGTCAGCATGTTAAGGTCAAATATACTGTCTTACTAATGCCAGTTTATAAGTGGCCAATGAGACCTAACAAGCAGCAATAACAGGCTGCCTGCTACTTGCACTTTTATCCTTTTCACTCACACATCTTTGAACTTGTCATCAGTAAAGTCACTGATTTGACAATAAGATCCATTTAATTCTGGTTTCACTGTCTGTGGTATTCATTGTGATTCAGTCCCAGTTATGTTCATGTACTGCTGCTATACATTTAAACTTACCAACAGACTGAAAAAATACTCTTTCAGCTCTGAATATAATTCCATAAGCTTTAAACATCCGTGTAACACCAACAAATTTTACTGCACAAGTTATCAACAAAAGCTAATGTTACAAAATTACTACAAATGTATGTAACATCTCCTATTATCACATTCAAATGACTTGCTAACCTGCAGTACACTTTATACCTGACTCAGAAGTTACAACACATATAAAATAAATCAGCTTTAACTTTCCACAACATTAAATTAAACTGTTATTTTTTGTCATATGTTTCTTGTCGAGAAGGCAGAATCCTGGAATTATTACAGCTGAGAAAAAATGCCAATACTTTCTATAAGTTATCAAAAAAAGGAAAAGAAATAAGCACCACACAATTGTTATATAAATTTTCACAGAAATTCAACTGTATAGTAATAACTGTCAATCTCTGATACATTTCCTTTAAAGTAGTGCACATTCTATCAAACCTGTGGCCAACACCTTTAGTATCTTCAAAACACAAGGAAAACTTGAAAACACTCACTGTACACTCATCATTTAACACCATATTAATATATAAATTTCTGCTCATAAAAGCATTAACAGATACAACAAAGAAATGTGCTCATCCTTCTTTAAAAAAGTAATAAGATGTGCCTATCACACTCACACTAACACATTAAAAAGTTATATACTGTGAAATTCTTCAGTGTGTTTATTATTTATTCATTGCAAAAAAAATCATGTTTAATAAGTAGTCATAATTAAAAAATTCTTACAGCTTGCTCATTGTTACATAACCCCATGTGCACCCACATGATCTAACTCCATGCTCTTCAACATGTACCCATATATATACCATGCTTGAAATCAATGGACACACTGCAGAACTGACACTTCCCTAGGCTGTCAAGTTACTGGTATAGTTGTAAAGGTAACCACCATACAAGCTAGGAGAGTGGGTGGGAGTGATTATAACTTCAAGCATGCACTACTTGTAGTAGAATGTTGTGTTGTACTATCTAGCCTCTGACCTTGATGCTTTCTGGTTTAACAAGTGAATGCTTCAACATATACATCTTTGTGTCCTTCCTTACACATTCATTCAAACAGCATTTCTGTTCACATTACATTTTCTGATTTCTGATTTCAGAAGCCAGAACATAGTTATTTTAATGCCCATCAAGCTTTTGAAAGCAGGAATAGGCTTTAGACCAAATCCAAGGTTGAGTTCACAGTAGACAATAGATTAGGGTTTATTTGGCTGTAAGCTTTCAAGAGTCTGTTTTTTATTTTTATGTTAAAACTATTGCAGCACCTATGCATCATGCTGTAAAGGAACATAAGGGACATGAAGGCAGAGCTCCATCCACTCTACACTTCAACATTACTGGTAAGTTGGCACATTACTAGTTATGGTGGCAAACAGAACCCCCCCCCAGTCACACTTTACTGAGTGACCTACCCTGGCTTATTTGCAAATCTTTTAACAACTCAGAATATAAATTATTATCTATAATTCATCTTCAACTAACTGAAGTACACACAGAAAATAAATACTTTGCTTAATGCAATTTCATCATTAATTTTTATCAATTGTCTATCATATTCCAAAATTTGGGTTTAGGGATCTTGATTTTTTTATTTAGCAGCAAATTAAATGAGAACTGAACAAAATAGGAATGGGGAGGAAGTGGTCATAACCTATTACAATAATTCCATGGAATGAACTGAGGTAAACCATGAAAAACATCAATCATGTTATCTTTCAAATACTTGCAGACATGTTATTATTTCAGCTAACCTGTCCAGCATTGTTTCAGCCAAACTTATATATATATACATATAAGTTGAGTTCCATTCAGACAACACTATTACACTTCCAAAGTTGGCAGTACTGCTTCATTTAATTCTAGTACTGAAATTATTCAACTCCACATACTGCAGTATTAATATGGCTGGTGATATAAGCATTCTATTTGCCTTTTGGGGTACCTCCGCTCTCCCAATTTAATTCTGGACAAATTTCAAAGTTTTACAGAATTGTAACAAAAATTAGCTTCACATCATACCCAGTGGTTCTCTTAGTGAGTATAACATAATGCTGGCTTAAAGAAACATTTTAGTGAGGAAGATGAGAACAATTTAGTTAAGCTGATTAAAATGTGTTTAAACGAAACATATAGTAAAGTCTGTATAGGTAAACATTTGTCTGATAAATTTCCTATCCAGAATGATCTAAGACAAGGAGATGCTTTATTGACACTCCTTTTCAACTTTGCTTTAGAATATGCCATTAGGAAGGTCCAGGAAAACCAGGTGGGACTGAAATTAAACAGGACACATCAACTGTGGTCTAAGCTGATGATGTGAATCTACTGGGTGATAATGTAGATACCATAAAGAAAAACACACAGACTTTAATTGATGCAGGTAAGGAGGTTGGTCGAGAAGTAAACACAGAAAAAACTAAGTATATGTTGCTGTCCCATCACCAAAATGCAGAGCAAAATTATGACATAATGACAGAAAACAGATGTTTTGAAAATGTGTCACGGTTCAGATATTTGGGAACGATGATAACAAATCAAAACCTGATTCAGGAGGAAATTAAGAGGAGGTTCAGCTCGGGTAATACTTGCTGCCATTCAGTTCAGAACCTTTTGTCTTCTCGTCTGCTGACCAAAGACATAAAAATTAGAACATATACAACTATAATTTTGCCTGTGGTTCTGTATGGGTGTGAAACTTGGTCTCTGATATTAAGGGAGGAACATGGACTGACGGTATTTGAGAACAGGGAGTTGGGGAGAATATTTGGCCTGAAGAGGGATGAAGTGACAGGAGGTTGGAGAAAACTGCATAATGAGGACCTTTCTAACTTGTACTTTTCTCCAAGTATAATTAGAATGATCATGTCAAGGAGGATGAGGTGGGCAGAGCATGTAGTATGAATGGGGGAGAAGATGAATGCATATAGGATATTGGTGGTAAAGCCACAAGGAAAGAGAACACTGGGAAGACCAAGGTGTAGGTGGGTGGATAATATTAAAATGGATCTTAGAGAGATAGGATGGAATGGTATGGATTGGATTGATCTGGCTCAGGATAGGGATCAATGGAGGGCTCTTGTGAACACGGCAATGAACCTTTGGGTTCCATAAAATACTGGGAAATTCTTGAGTTGCTGCAGATTTGGCTTCTCCGCAAGAAGGGCTCAGCTCCATAAGTAAGTAAGTAAGATGAGAACAATTTAAACATCTTACAGAGAGGCAACAAACTATAAATATGAAGAGTACAGTCTTTTGGGTCTTAATGCTGTGTAGTTCAAACACAGCATGGCACTTTGGTGTTGAGCATAACTGGCTACCTGCTTCTTCTGGTTTCTTGCTTGGTTTACTCTTTGACCCTGAAGATGGAGGCAATATGTTCCTCTGAACTGTCAGGCTCTCTCTGAACTACATGGCATTACAACCCAAGAGGCTTTAGACTCTTTAGAGTTGCCACTGTGGGAACTTGAAATCCAACATACTATAAATAAAAGAGATATATAATGGGACAGTCTACACAACAGTTCTGAAAGGGACAAATAGACACTACTGTGTCAACATTTGTTTTATTAGCTGTTAGTGGTAACGCTACATGTTTCAACCCTTTTCTTGGGTCATTTTCAGATATACAAGAATACAAGTACTAGTTCTTGAATTGCCTTATTGATCAACATGAATTCATATTGTTTATATGACATGTAGCATTACCACCAACAGCTAATAAAACAAATATTGACACAGTGGTGTCTAATTGTCTCTTTCAGAACTCAGAACTGTTGTTGTGTAGACTGTCCCATTATATATATTTCGTATTACACACAACAAGAAGCATACCATAAATGTTGAAAACACTATAAATACACCTTAATATGAATGTAAGAGCATGTGTGTCTGTGTACGCATGAATAAATAAATGAATGAACGAATAAATGACAGTAACCCAAAGAGACAAAAAGCACTGCTATAATAATGCATTCTTTCAAACCACAAATACTGGCAGTCTTCCTTGTTATGGGAAGGATACACTCACAGCAGCTCTGTGCATATCATGTCAAGAACGAGAATGTTTCATATATGACCCGGGGGNTAAGAAATGAAATTTTGTACATCTTATGTGCAAACCACCTTTAATAAGTTAAATTGTATATTATCATTATGAAACATATACAATAATAAAATTTACAACAAGCAAAATAGTGTGGTGCAACATACGTAGTAACACTCCTGCTGTACAAGCAGTTACGAAACTAAAGGCAAACTAATTACAGCTCACATAATTCTAGCCACAGTACTAACATATATTTAAATGCTATGCAGAAGATTGCAAATGGAACTGAAGATAAACAACCAAACTGAACCTTCAGACAGCACCAACACACTGCAACATTTCTAGTTTCCTGGCTGAAGATCCAAGATTACTGTATGTAATCTGTGAGTAATTATACAGACTAATCCTGTACTGTATATCAGCTATCAGAACATGCAGAATATTTGAGTGTACAAGTTGTAGTAAACACCTCAGATATTTTAAGCTTGAATGAATTGGAAGAGCTAAAGCACCAATCATAATAAGTAAAATTATAGCACGCAAATATAACATTAAACAGGTCAAACATTACTATTCAAAACTCATTTTTGATAAGGCAGTTCACTGGTCATAAACTGTGGAATTTCTTCAAGTGAACATGACATAAAACTTTTTGAAAATCTCCTTTTAGAATAATTAGCAAAATACTTGGTATTTCTGTAAGTAAATATAACACTAAATTAGTCAAATATTCTTAGCTTAAAACAATTTTATAATCTATTCATGGAAAAATCACAAGCACAGATCAAAATATATGAAATTTTTGTAAGTAAAACTGGCACCACAGGGCAGAGTACTTGGAACATTTGCAAGCATAAATTACATTAAATAATAAACTATTATGGAAAATACTTTGAAAATATACTTTTATTTTATAAAACTGACAACCTTGTTCAGATTCTCATTCATCACTCCTATTCTGAGAATGAAAACGCCATTTTCCCCACTTAAATTCCACAACAAAATATTTACTATGTCAAACACTGCCTGAAGGTAAATATCATTCCATTTTCTTGGCCATTAAAAAACTTTAGAAAATCAGGAGGAGGAGGAAAAGATGAATGCAGTAAGTGTTGAGCATTACCCCTCTCCCCCCTCCACAGTATTCAAGCATGTAAGAATGGTATGACACAATCTTCCTACATGTTGAAAATGGTAGGGATGAAGTAGGGGAAGTGAGAGTGATAAACTTGGGGAATGAAGGTGATCTCATACTCACAGTGTTGAAAATTTGGGTTGTCAGGGTATCAGTCTGCTGGGCACAGTAATTTGTAACATATGAAAAATTGTGTTTGAACAGCATTATGTATTTCTGTACAGAAATGCTAAATTAACCTACACTTTGTGGCAAATCCTGTTTTGGAGGTCACACTCTCTCCCTGCCTTCAAGACCTTCATCCTTCATTTCACAAGAAAACCTTAAGCAAGGACATTATCAGATGAAGGCCAAGGTCATTACAGGCGTCCATAAAGTGTCCACACCAAATCAAATCAGAGCAAAAATGCATTTGGCATTCTCAAGAGCAGCTGTCAAAGAAAAATGTAGTAACTTCATTTTGTAAAGAAATTTGTCTTCCAAAACACAAATCTCCCTTGTAACACTGCAATGACTTCCATCAAATGAAATATGAACTTAAAAAGCTGGATGACTCATGACATACATAGCAACAAAATTAAGTATTTTCAGGCAGTCATGTTAAGATGGAATGGAATTCCAGCACTTTTGGAACTGGCAGTGTCTCCATTATCAGCGATGGATGTGATTTATGATGGTTCCAGCTTATTCAAAATCTATTATCCCTTGACATGGATGACTTGAATGAATATGCTTCAGTGTCTTTAACTTACTGTGAAAGTCTCAAATCAAATGTTTTGGCTGTATCAAATATGAAGATTATTTAGCTTCAGACTAGATGATAATGTACAATGAAGGGGAAAGGATGAAAGGTGTTGGAGTTGGAAAGGACTAGAATCGAGCTGAGAGCAACTCAACAGAGAAACAAGGCCGCTACCAAAGGGTGTATGGGAAGTTACTCTGACTTAAATTTTCAAACCGAAAGTGTTAAATTGGAAACAAACTGTCAATATTGCACTAACTAAAATAGAGAATTGCAAAAAGCAAAAGAAGAAATTTTAACTTATAAAAAAATAATAGAAATACTTCAAGCTGAATTAAGAGAAAACTCGTTACTAAATAATCCGAGTGAGGTAGAACAGAACAACAATTATTTTGAACAGGATAAAGCATCATTAATGGAAGAAGACTGGGAGTTAATTGCAGGAAAAAAGAAAAGGAATTTGTTTGAACTAAATAGAAATCTAATACAAATAATACCAACTAATAGGAAACTAAATTTAGACTCTTTGTTATCATCTTACAATCTCTCCAGTACTGTTAACTTTCCCACAAGAGTTCAAAATAATTCTAGTTCAGCGATAGATAATATATTCATTGATAACTCAAAATTAAGAGACTATACTGTAGGACCCTTTATAAATGGCTTATCCGAT
>NW_019734334.1:821927-846967 GCF_002891405.2 Cryptotermes secundus
ATCACATGAATTTCTTGGAATTGCAACAGCTGTACATAGATTCTTATAAACTAGGAGCAAACTATTGTAGAACCTTGTATGAAAAAGGAGGAGTATGCATCTATCTATGCACAAGCTTGAAATTTGTAAATATAGACCTAAAAAAATATTGTAAAGAAAAAGATTTTGAGGTAAATTTAAACCTGACCTCCAACAGACTGTGTATAATTACAATATATAGAGCTCCGACTGGAAACATAGATACATTCATAACAAAACCAGATACCGTACTTAGAAACCTATATACCTGAACACAAGAATATATTATTTGTGGGGATATTAATATTGTGGGGCTCTTGATGCAGTCTTGTCATTACTCCGATGACAACCCACTTCTTCGGAACAGTTTGTTGGTCCTGAAAAGGACCGCGGTTGCTGAGGTGCTTGATCGGAGAGGTAGCGCGGCGCGCGCCGGTAAGGAGAGAGGCTAGTTGTGGTGAGTGGCCGGGCCGCAGTGTGGCCATGGCTGGAGTTTGCTTGGTTGCCGTGCAGCAGCGTGAGTTGGAGGTTGCTTGATCGCGGCGCGGTGGCTGCTGGTGAAAGGCTAGTCGTTGAGCGCGGTCGTAGGAGTTATGAGGCAGTGGCTACGCCAGATGCCCAGTGGGTCGGACAGCAACATGACCACCGGCGAGTCCAGGCGCGGTGCCCCAGTGAGTCGGGTGTGAGAGAGCCGGAGGGCCGAGGCAGTCTTGCCTGGAGCAGCCTGCCGATGCCTCCGTAGACCGAGTGCTGGCGACGAAGCCTGCTGGCTGGTGTAGCTTGATCGAAGACTGAAGTCAGACTGATAACTCACCGTTGGAGCTGTCCATTTTTTATACACTGCTTGGTGGGCGGAGCGAAACTCGAAATTGAGGAGGAAGAATTGATTGGCTAGTGCGCGTACTGACGTAGATGCTGGCTAGCAGGAGGCGCTGTATAAATGCGAAGGTTTGAGGCAATCTGATTGGTTAGCGCGAGTGATGGTGAAAAGTGATGTGAAGAGCGACCGTTGCAGAAATGCGTGATAATGTGGGATGTTCCCACAATATAAATTATCTTCTTGATAGTGAAAAGAAAACAAGTTAGATACCTTATTGAAAACTTATAATTTAATAAGTATGATAAATTTTCCTACCAGAGTTCAAGGAAATTCTGCTACAGCCATTGATAGTATTTTCATCAATATTACTAGAAGGGAAAATTATTCTGTAAGGACTATAATAAATGGATTGTCTGATCATGATGCACAATCCATAACATTTAAAACAATAAACATGAGAACACATAATAAACAATTTAAAATAATAAGGAAAATAAACAAACACACAATAAATGACTTTTTAATTACACTGAGTTATGAAACATGGGACTCAACATTTTCTAGTGATGATGTTAATATAATGTTTAACTCCTTTTTAGACACTTACTTGAAAATTTACTATTCCAGTTNAGGAACCATACTCAAGGGGCCATGGAAGAATACCATGAAGCGAGAAGAAAAGAAAGAAGATTGCATAAAAAGAAGAAAAGGGAATATGATAAACAAGAACTGATTGAATTGGAGCATTTAAGAAGTTCAAACGAAATTGGAGTGTTTTATCAAAAACTAAACAATAGTTGAAAGGACTTTTGACCTAGAACAACCTTATATAGAGATAAAGAAGGCATGATATTGAGTAGTGATGAAGCAATATTGGAAAGATGGGGGCAATATTTTGAAGAATTATTAAATGGTAATGCCTCTGAAGAAGTGGAAGGTATGACCATAGACCGGAATCAAAGAAATTTTGAGGCTGAAGAGCCAGCACCAACCATAAAAGAAGTAGAACAAGCTATCAAAAAATTGAAAAATAATAAAGCTCCAGGAATGGATATCATCACGGCAGAATTAGTGAAATTTGGAGGCCCAGAATATGCTAAGCACTTACATCAGCTAATAGTTAAGATATGGATAACTGAAATAATCTCAGAGGAATTAGTCTGTTGTGCATAGCATATAAAATATTTTCCAACATTCCATTTAACAGACACTCTCCCTTTGTGGAAGGCATAACTGGGGATTACCAATGTGGGTTTCGTCAAGGAAGATCAACTAATGATCAGATTTTCACTATTCGCCAGGTCCTTGAAAAGTGTGATGAATTCCACATTGAAACACATCATCTTTTCATTGACTTCCGATCAGCCTAAGACTCCATAGATGGAGATAGTCTTTATCTGGCAATGGAAGAGATGCACATTCCACGGAGGTTAATTGCCTTAGCCAGAGCCACTATGAGAAAGACCCAATGCCAAATTAAGATTAGGATCGCTGCCTAGGAATAACCGTGGCAACGAAATTTTCGTTTTGATTTTAATATGTTGTCCAGTCCTATATTAACTAGAAATGGAGTTTGACAAGGGGATTCCCTAGCCTGCCTTTTGTTCAATATAGCATTAGAGAAGGGAGTTAGAGATGCAGGCATTAACACAAGGGGAACTATATTCTATAAGTCAGTTCAAATTTTGGCATTTGCAGATGATATTGATATAATTGGTATAACACAAAAATCTATGAAAGAAGATTTTCTTAATTTGGAAAGAGCAGCAAAAAAGATGAATTTACAAATTAACCAAAATAAAACAAAGTACATGCCGGTAACCAAGAAAGACTGTGCTAATGGACCTGCATATATTGAAATTGGCTCATATAAATTTGAGGTTGTATGTAGTTTTACTTACCTTGGATCAGAAGTTAACTGTAAAAATAACATCAGTGATGAAATAAAAACAGCATGTACTTGAGCCAAATAAACGTCTCCATGGCCTTAGGAAACACCTGAAATCCCAACGAATACCCAGGAAAACAAAAACTATGATGTATAAAGTACTTATAAGATCAGTGCCTCTGAGACCTGCCCACTGTCAAGATTGGATGAAAGACTGTTAAGTATATTTGAAAGGAGGATCTTTGGGCCAGTGGAAGAAAATGGAACATGGAGGAAGAGGTATAATCATGAGCTATACAAACTATTTAATGAACCGGACATTATTGGATTTATAAAGGTGAAAACGCTTGAATGGGCTGGACACACAATACGTGCCAGCGAGAACAGAATGATTAAGAAAATATTTAATACTAAACCAGAAGGAAATAGGAAAGTGGGAAGACCAAGATTGAGATGGGAAGAATGTGTGTGGCAGGACATAAGAATTTTGGGTGTAAAGAACTGGAGGAATGTAACATCAAATGGAGAAGGGTAAGCAATCCTTAGGAAGGCCAGGGCTCACAAAGGGCTGTCGCGCCAGTGATGATGAAATCTCGCTTAAAATTCTAAAAATTAGCGCCCCATTTATAAGCTCTCCTCTAACTCATATCTGCAATAGAGTTCTCTCAACTGGTGTCTTCCCCTCTCGGCTGAAATATACTGAAATAATACTATTTAAAAATGGGGACAGAACCAATATGACTAATTACAAACCTATATCATTATTATCATCCTTTCCAAAAGTAGTGGAAAAGTTTATATATATCAGACTGAACCAACATGTAACGGCCAACAACATATTAGTAAATGGACAGCATTACTTTAGAAGCAGTTCATCTACAGGAAAAGCCATGTACAAACGTCTTAATAAAATATTAACTGCGCTCAATAATAAGATACTAGTTGGTGGCATTTTCTGTGATTTGAAAAAAGCTTTTGATTGTGTCAATTTTGATATTTTACTATCTAAACTGGAATTTTATGGGATAGTTGGAAGGGCCAATGCATTGGTAAAATCTTACCTCAAGGACAGATACCAGAGAGTTCTAATCGATAATTGGCATACTGATTCTGAATGGGGCACAGTTAATAATGGTGTTCCCCATGGATCTATTTTGGGACCTTTACTGTTTCTTTTATATATAAATGACTTGCCAAATACTATAAACAGCAAATCCAAACCTGTCCTTTTCGCAGATGATACTAGCATTATTATTATTATTAATTCCTACCCTGTAAATTATGAAAACAATATTACTCAAACTTTCCAAGACATAAATGACTGGTTTGAAGCCAATTTATTGACACTAAATCTTCATAAGACTTATTTTATACATTTTACAACTAAGACTAGCCAGGCAATGGATATGCACATTGTCCATGGCAACAATCAGCCTGCCAAATCTAACAACACAAGATTTCTCGGATTAACTATTGACGATATGTTGTCATGGAAAGGACACGTCGACTGGCTCGTGACTAAATTGAGCTCTACCTGTTATGAAGTCAGGGCTATTAAGCCTTATGTGTCACAGGAAACAATGAGAATGATTTATTTCTCATACTTTCATTCTGTAGTGACTTATGGTTTGATCTTCTGGGGCAAGTCTTCCCATAGTATCCTTACTTTTAGGTTCCAGAAAAGGGCAATTAGAATCATCACTAATTCTAGGTAAAGAGACACTTGTAGGGAATTGTTTAAAAAACCGAAAATTTTGCCCCTCTAATCATAGTATATATTTTCTCTCTTGTTATTTATGGCCGAAAACAGAAAACAATTTAAAAATAACTCTCAAATTCATGGCATTAATACAAGACACAACAATAACCTTCACTATCCTACATGCAATTTGTCAGCACTCCAAAAAGGAACATATTATTTTGATATTAAGGTTTTTAACAGCCTCCCTCCTAGCATAAGGAACATATCTCATGATATTAAACAATATAAATTTGCTTTAAAAAGATTTCTACTCCTATTTTACTCATTGGAGGAATATTTTAACCACAATATTGATTAAAGATCCTGGCTCATTACATGTTTAATGAATGGCAGTATATTTCATATTTGCTTATTGCAGTGTTATTCGTTAATAGTTTGATGCATGCTTGAAGTCACACACATTGCATAGCGGTTGTCTGGACAATATGTGTTTGAGCGTTTGTCTAACTGTACCCAGGCAAGCCACGTAATCTATTTGGTTGTCACTGTTTATTTTAGTTTACCAGCCAAGTAAGGCTCAATGAGTGTAAATGAAGGAATGAATGAATGAATAAGTAATTTATAGCCAATGAGATAAAATAACTGTATACCAGCAATTAAATTATACTCATTGGAAGAATATTTTTATCTATGTTGTTGTTGTTGTACCGCTTGCCATTTTTTACCGTATTTTACTGTATTCACAAGTCTACCTTATGGGGCTCTATGGATCTATGAATGGAGATTGCTTGCTTGCTTTTACTTTTACTTACATATTTCATAACTTTTAACAATGTACACATTGATATCATTCTTGACAAAAGGCTCAAACTGTGATGCACAAGTATAATTAACTTGTATCTATGTAATTTATAATCTTATGACTTATTAGCAATGTACTCATTGACAGTGTTCCTGTTAACAGGCTCAAATTGTGAGGCATAAGTACATTTAACTTATATTTATGTAATTTGTAATCTTATTCATTTTTTAATTAGACTGTTATTGTATTTATATTGTATTTCACTTTTTCTGTCTCCTACGGTGTCTACATGTATCTGGATTTATGGAACATAAATAAATTGAACAACTGAACAAAAAGACATTAGTTCATAACACAAAATATGGATCTCAGCATTATCTGCAACTTTCATTATACATATTATCTACACAACAGTAAATGTTTAACTGTAAAAAAAAGAATGTCAGTGGAAATTTGGTATGCAAAATAGAAAAAATATGTATTCTCTAAATTAAACTGGAGTAAACTTTTCCACTTGTGTTTCAATTTAAATACTGTTAGAAGTGTCCTGACACATAGGAGTTCAGAGGGCTGATGAGCAAAGGTGATTTTAATTTTGTTGCTATTACATCAAAATCATCCAAAGTATTCCAAAAGCTAGCGCACCAAGGAAGAGTACTTTATGTAGGCTAATGATATGATGTTTCATTCATTCTGGCGAGTCTTATGAGTTACTCTAGACTCTCTCCTGACATCAGGCATAATCCTAGAAAGTAATTTATTCCCCATTAGTAATTAGCCATCTTACATGCAACTTGCTTTTTCAAACCTTTAGAAGTTTTGAAATTTAAAATTTCTACATCACCAGTGTATGCACACTATAAGTTTCAACCAACATTGGTCATCTTCAGGTGTGTCTAAAACTGCTGAAGAAAATGCTGCGCTTCTGTCCTTGAGTTAAATTTTTGAGGGTATGCCCTCATCTATCTGCCCATGTGTGTGTAACATGTATTAGTATTTTGTGTATAACAACAGTTTCATCAGAAATTAATTAAAAGACAATATTTAAATACTTCTTATTCATTACATGTTTTGACCATCTTGTGGTCATCATCAGGTGAAACATACGCATTAATGCATTATTAAATTTGTATGTACGGTCTATAGTGCAAATATAGCTTAAAATTTTACGCAAAACATTTTAAGTAAAATATAATAAAAGGTCAGGAATTATAGATACAAAATTTAAATATCACAATATAATTCCACATACTATATGAAGGCCCATGTAGGGAGCTCCAAGGTTTATTAGTAAATACTAAGAAAGACATACCACAGAGTGTTACTTTACTACATATGAGCAGCAGTCAAATGAAAATGTGTCAGAAGGCAAAACATATTAAAGAACATTTCTTACCTCAAAAGTAAGCTCCAAAACTGTTAATACATTTATCCCACTGGGAGATAAGATGGTCAATCCCATCCTTGAAAAAGCTAGTGGGCTGTCTACAGAACCACATCTTTACCCAGCCACGTCTTTGTCCAATGCAAACCGACGTCCACAAATGTCTCTCTTCAGGTCTCCAAAAATGTGAAAATCACATGGGGAGAGATCTGGGCTGTAGGGGGATCGCTGAAGCACTTCCCAACCACATCTCTGTAGCTCCTCACAGAGTTGGCAGTGTGGGGGCGCACATTATCATGAAGAAGGGTAATGCCGTTCAGTAGCATTCCAGGGCGTTTTGACTTTATGGCATGCCTCAGTTTCTGCAAAGTGTCTTCATAGTGCTGTGCACTGATTGTGGCCCCATGCTCGAGAAACTCGAAAAGCAGAGGGCCCTTGCAGTCGAAGAACATCATCATCACTTTACCAGAACTTGTGTGTACATCTTTTGATTTCTTCAGTGGGGGAGAATTCATGTTTCCACTGTTGGCTCTGCCCTTTGCTCTCGAGTTCAAAATGGTGGCACTGAGTTTCATTCCCAGTGGCAATATGGGACAGAAAGTTATATTCTTCCTCATGGTATGGTTGCAAGTGACCCAGTGATGCAGCCATTCTCTGAGTTTTCTGTTCCTCCATGAGTTGATGTGGAACCCACTGCATGCAGATTTTGTGGTACAGCAGGTGTTTTGTCACAATGGTGTGTACGGAACTGTGACTTATTCCCATCAAAATACTAACTTCTTCCACAGTGATCCATTGGTTTGCCCAGATATGATCATCCAACGCAGCACTAACATCAGGAGTGACACAATGAGCCTGTCCTGGACCAGCATCATCTTGCAGTGACACACATCCCTCTCAGAATCTCTTGTGCCATGCCAGCACATGTGAACATGACATGCTGTGTTTGCTGTAAACAACAGACATGCGAGGATGAATTTCTCATCCTCCTACTCCTTCATCAGTCAAAAAGTGCACTACGCTTCACTGTTCTTCTTTACCCACTTCCATTACTGATGTTGGATGACCACACATAGCGCTAACCTTACTTCCAGCACAATAAACAAACGACTAGTGTGCAAGGGCATGTTGTCACTGTGCTTTCCCGAGTCCCCACCAGGTGTTTGTACCGTAAGCAAATACCAGTGTTACCAACTTGCACGCTGTGAGTTATGCACTGTGACCCATTTTCATTTGACTGCCCCTTTTAATCAGTGCTTTATGGAGGGTAAAAGTTAGCACTTAAACGCTTACTACTGAATAGAGAGTCGATTCTAATAAATGTTCTTAAGGCCTTGGCTTCAATCATTTTTATGTGCTGTCTCCATGTAATCCTCTAATCGTAGATCACAAATATTTTACATGATTAACTAACCCTCTCACGGTGTATGATACAGCATCAGAACGGACTCAAACAGAGAACACCATTCCTCTGTTGATGTGGACGTGACATCACGTGTCCGACTGTAGCAGCACTGTCCTCCTGGTGCGGGAATGCATGGCAACACACCTTGCCACAGCACTCCTACTGTTGTGTAATGTCACAGCAGGCGTGAATGTGCTCCTCTGTTGTAAGCACGACCATGGTCACGTGAACTGGTGGCCGTGGAAATGTGTTCACAGGGCTATTGCCCTGCAATGGCCATCTCTGTTGATTAAACCATTCCGACTTTCAGCAGACATGCCACAATATGAAAACAATATTCATAAAACTTTATATGAAGTTTCCTGTACTGCAGGTTTCCTAGCATATAGGCTGTTCCTCACATCCATTCCTTAACACAACACTGAATTTCCAGGTTAAAGCAACTGCAGCATTTTCAATGTATGGTCTGAAACTTCATTTAATGTTATTGTGGAAACTATGTGATTTACATTAACGTCTCTTCCATTGCAAATAGCAAATGTTATGCAGTACGACTAAATATGCATTTTCCTTTTAAACCATTTACTAAAAATAACTGATTAACTCTCCCCACAAAATTATTTAAAGGAGTATACATTGCACATTTCGAAGAAACACAAATGTTAAGTTAAAAAAATATACAAATTATGAGATAACTGAACATTAGACAGCATTAACAAATATAAGCAAATTAAATTATAATCAAGAAATTAGTCTAATTAATTTTGGGGAAATTTGTATAAATCCCCTAATTTGAGCAGTCACTGTGAAAAATGTACTGGGACTCCACAGCAACCAATGCCACTCTACACCCTGATGAAGCCACCTTTCTTCAGATCTTCTGGTTAATTTTGAGTACATGCTGCCTAAGGGTGATAGGTCTGAATCTGGTTCTGGATCTACCCTTCTCAGGGTAAGCAGGAAATGGACTCATTTGATTTCTAATGGATAATGAGAAAGGTGACTAGAAATAAATCAGTTTTTGTTTTGTAGTTTACTTAGGTTTGATTTATTTTATTTTATTTTTGTCAAGGTAAAGTTTTCAAACCCGTTAAAATACAGCTGCATTTTTACTCTGATCAACATACAGTACTGTCTCAGCAATTTTAATACACGTACTGAATTCATGTAATGTTTCACCAGCTAAACAGAAGTATGTATTTATTTACGCAAGTTTTTTAACAAACTACTTCTCTACAACTGTTGTTATATTCAAAATCTAAATTTTCTGCATCAATATCAAGACTATTACCAACATTGTTCTTACCATCACTACCAACAATAAAATAGTATATTTCTGATAGAATTGAAAGGATTCTGACGATGGTGTATACTGTACACTGCAACAAGTATAGTATAGTATAGTATAGTACAGTATAGTATATTATATAGTATATTATAGTATAGTATATTTCTATTTGTTAACACAACAATTCAGGTAAAAATAATAACAAAGGCTAGACCCAAAAGTAAGATAACTTTGATAAAGTCTAAATGACCAAATACAGAACAAGTTGAGCTACACTACGCAACACAAAGAAAGCATGATGACATATATCTCAACCTACACTCCTATACGGTATAAATAAAGAGGTAACACATATGAACATGCAGAGCAAGATACCCATAACATCACTACCAAAGAAGAACCAAGACAGGGATAGCCAGTGTATCATTACAATGTCAAATAGGCATTCACAACCATCTTAAACTATTTATCCATAAACATGCAACTTGACAATTTAATATGAACCCATACACACTAGATTGTAGTGTTAAAATTCTTTTAAATCTTATTACTTTCAAATTAATTTTAAAATAAATTAAATTTAATTTAATATCAAGATGGCTCAAAACAGAACAGTAAACAAACCAGAGGTTCACTAAGCAATAATCACATAAACATATGGTCAAATATGAAGAAAAATATGGATTCACACTGAACAAAATTACAGAACCTAAGTACACAGAGATACACCTGATGACTCAAGAAGGGTCAAAACATGTTGTGATTATTATTAATCTAAATAACTTTTGTTATTACTTTCATCTGAATTGCTTTGTTGACATACTATAGACACACTATTTTCAATGACACACAACAGGATGCAACACATAATGACTACCAACAATGCTACTCTTCAGAATTACTGGGTTTGGACTACTCTTATCAACATCTTTTAATGCTGTCACTACAATCTCAGTCATCATTACTAACATAAATTCTACCACTATCTCCATCGCAAATTTCAATAACCTCACCACCTGTTGCAACTGCTTTGTCTTATGAAAAATCACTACAAACACCTCTTTGCCCTCATCGTCATCATTCAGTAACTTCATCTTCCAATTCAATTGGTTTGTATTGTGAAAAATCATCATCAGTTTTAGAAATATCATCTTCCAATTCAATTGCTTTGTACTGCGAAAAGTCGTCATCTTCATCATCATCACCAACACTACTAGTTTTAGTCACATTACCTTCCAATTCAATTGCTTTGTACTGTAATAAATCACCATCTTCTTCATCGGTAGGATCAGTAACCTCATCTTCTAACTTAATTGCTTTGTACTGCAAAAAATCATCATCTTTACCTCTTTTATCTTCTAATTTAATTGCTCTGTACTGTGAAAAATCATCACCATCATCCTCACTAGTTTCGGTAACTTCAAACTTAATTTCATTTATGTTGTCTTCTGAAAAATCATCACTATTTTTAGTATCCTTGCCTTCCAATTTAATTGGTTTATACTGTGAAAGATCATCACTATCATCATCAGAACCAGCACTGTCAGTGCCCTCACCATTACATCCAGTACAGTCCTGTGTGTCCATTTCTGTATCCTCATTACATCCGCCATCTTCTCCACTGTCATCACTGTCTCTATCATTTCCTTCATTCTTGAACTGTGGAAGACGAGTATCTACCATCTTACCAGGACACTCAGATGTCAGAACAGTTTTCTGTTTCCTCACAGAATTAATTTTAATCTCTGGTGAGGAAACTGTTGTTAAAATACAATTACGGGAAACATCCTTTGAGATTTCAGTATGATTATTTACTTCCTGCTGTTCCTGTTTTAACTGGCTGTGTGCAGGTGCATAAGATACAGAAACGTCCTTGTCTCTAACTTTATGCACTTTGGTGCTGGAAATAATGGCTTCCATCTTATCCAGTGTTTTAAATCCAATGATGGCTCCTCTGTAAATACATTAACATACCAAACATGCAATGTATTGATGCAAAATGAAAAGCTATATTTATTACAAAATAAATAATTTTAACACATCTGAGCAGGGTCGACCATGATAGGAAAATTAGGAGAAAAAAGCAAAGGACAGATATCGGAAAATATGCCTTTGTAAATAGGACCATCCAGCTCTGGAACCAGCTACCTGCAGATGCTTTAGGCACTTTCTCCTGTTCAAGTATTTAAAAAAAAAAAGGGTTAGGAAAGTGATAAATGAGGTGAAGTGAAAGTGTGGGGAGGGGGAAATGTCAGTCCATCAGTCCACGATGATATGAAATGTTACTGTATTAATGTAGAGCATGTTATATTCTTTTTTATTATTATCACAATTTCTTTATTGTTATTATCTCAACTATCTTCGGTTAAATTCTTGAGGAGCTGCAGATTTGGCTTCTCCTCAAGAAGGGCTCAGCTCCATAACTAAGTAAGTACCCATTACATAGGAGGTTGGGTGGGCCCCAGAGCCAGTCTGCATGTGGAGAAAATTCTTGACCCTACCGGGACTCGAACACCGACCCCTCAGTCTTCAGCCCATAGCCAGTCACTATACTGACTGCACTATCCTGGCTGTCTTTATTAATCTGTTCCAGGAAAAAGTATGCTCCAAAATGCTTGGATAGGAAACTTGAGCCAGGTTATGAGTATCCAAGAATCCAGGATTCTCACACAACCAGCATATGTTCATCCGCCACACAGCAGCGCTCCCAGCTGCCACTAACACTGCTACCCATCATCCTACCTCATGCAGGTGCCACTACAGTTAAGAGTGATCCATAATCACTGTAGAGGCTAGTAGAATTTGTAATGGCATTACAGCATATACAAGATCTTTCACCCACCAATCCACTGCCACCTATGGGGACTCACACGCAGAATTAAGGCAAAACTTTGTTGTTTTATGTTTGAAATAGAAAATGGAAATATGTAAAAGACTAGCAAAAGATGAAAATCACATAAAAGGTTTGCTTTTAAGTTTCTCATGCCACCAGCAAATTCATACACCTGGAACATCCCATTCCCAAAATGTGCTGAAAACTAGGAATGCACTGTATATAGAAACAGTATAACAGTTTCAAGCCAGGGAAACAAAAATTCATGTTAATGAAATGTTATGCATGGAACTTGACTTCTTATACTTCCAAGCATAATACACAAAAGTTTAATTCCTTTCTCCTCTTCTTGTTAAATCTGTTCCCCCCTTCTGTTTCCCATGAACACTGCTTCATTCCATCCAAGACGCTATAAAATAGTCATGCTACTTTTGAAAAACTGAATTATCATTTTTAATTATATTGGTAAGGCACAGAAAACGCAGCACAAAACTAGACTTTGTATGTGCCTGCACATATATACACACATAAGTCAAGGCCAACTGAATTTTATTTATTCAAACAGAGTGTATTACTGGTTTTTTTTAAAGACAGAATCAAGATCTGAAACTCTGTATAATAGTGCATGTAAAGGGCCATTAGTTAGTGCACAGAAAAATCAGGCTCCACAGAAAAGTGACATGGGTTAATGACCTTTTCAGAAAATTGTTCTAAGCAATATGTCCTCTAAGAGGTAAGTTGGAGAGAAATATGGCAAAGACCAAAAAATTCATATCATGGTTTCTGGGTTGACACCGTGTAGTCTGGTAGGTAGTTGCTGGCATTTTAGAAAAATATATAGTACTGCCCTCACCTTCAAAGCAGAAGTGTTAGGCACAGCATGTTCCTCCAAAACACTTATAAGAACAAAGAGTATCCATAAGAATCTTCACTGCCAAGAAAACTTCAAATCTCAAAGACAAATATTTCTTTGCCACCATTCTCCAGGCGAAGTGCATAAATCGTCCAATTTCTGATATAAAACCAGGTTGCCCAAAAATACCTGCATGATAGAGTTATCTTCCACACTGCCAGCAAGACAAGAAAAAGACAGTGTGTGTATTTCTGCTCACCTGTTCCATACAACACAAGACAACTAATCGCAGTAGTGTTGTGCACATATTAAAAAATTAAACTATTTTTGTAAAGTTTATGAAAAAACAGATAACTGATTGGTAAGAACAATTAACAGATGGAAATATACTACCATAGTCAATAAGTTCGTTGACTGGCTGCAAAGTGTCGTTGCAGTGCACTACAGCGGATAGGTTGGGGCACGATATGATGCCCTGTCAGTTAATCTCTTGTCACAGCAAGAGGCAGTTGTGTGCAAACAGTGTAAGCAGAACTATGGCCTCTATAGTGAACTGCAGTTAAATGCAAGTGGCAGAAATAAAAAATGTGGCAGTTTGAACAATGGGCAAACATCAAGTTCTGCTAAAAGGCCGTGCCATAGCTCAAGCGGTTAGTCGCTGGCTTCCCACTGCGGCAGCCCAGGTTCGATCCCGGGTCTGGTCAAGTGATATTTGTGGTGGACAAAGTGGTGCTGGGGCAGGTTTTCTCAGAGTACTTCGGTTTCCCCTTCCAATCTTCATTCCACCAAATTCTCCATCATCATAATCACCCGGGGCAGGCTACAATAGGCCAATCAGAGGCCGCCGTGCCGAGTGGACCCAGTTGGACTTCACGCCCCACTATGAGAATTTAAATTAAAAAAGTTCTGCCAAAAACTAGGCAAATCCACTAGCGAAACATTTGGCGTATGAAGAATTGGCTGTTGCTACATGACAACACCCCTGCACATCGCTGTGGTCTTGTCCAAGAGGAACTGGCAAGGCAACAGGTCATCATTTTGCCACACACTCCATACTCACTTGATCTCACACCATGTGATTTCTTTCTCTTTCACCGCTTGAAAGCAAAGCTACGTGGTCGTAAATTTCAGTTGTCTGAGGAGGTCGTCAATACCACAAGAGACACTGTACAAGAATTTCCTGCCAATATGTTTCAGCTATGTTTTTGGCAGCTATATCATCGTTGGCAGACTTGCGTAGCGGCCAACGACAACTACTTTGAGGGCTGATGTGGAACTGCGTTAAGTGTATGTGAATGCCTTGTAATATGATGCGATAAGACCACAGCCCACGAACTTAACGACTGTACCACATATTTATTCATTTGAAAGCTCAGTGAATAGCTAAGTTTGAAACATCATCACCTGAGCATGTAGTTGCATCGGTAATCTAGCATTCAATTATTTATCTGTAAAGCAGGAACTGCAGAATAACCACACTATGCTGCTGAACAATGCAACAATGATTCCTTCAGCCAATGTAGCATACTGTCAGAGATGTAAGGGCCACTGTTAATGGTGGCAAGGAGAATCAAGTAACCCAGCCCACCAACTGCATGAACAGATGGAGGAAAGCCATAAAATCTTCATTGTTAGCAATTTCAAAATACTAAGCAGAAGTGGTATACACCTTGTACACATGCTATGTTTATTATACACAGAGTTCAAACAAGAATGATATCAACATTGTGAATATAGACAAGGGTCTTGTCTGCACTCACCCCATTACTTGTCATCATGATGAACCACTTGCACAGTAAACAAGCATACAGCAACTGGTACTGTAGTTACTAAAGGTTCTGTTTCTAAAGATCCCTTTGTCTTAAAGTAGGATTTGTTACTCCTGCAGTGAGGTATGCAATTCATCAATGAGTTTTCACAATCAAATCCTTCACACAAAAGAAACTTCTCAAAAAATCAGGCATATCAAAGCCCATCAAAAAGTGGCAGACCACTGGTTCAGTTTATGATAAGAGAGACCATCCAGGAGGAATGTGGTGAAGACACAGTTCAAGATATTCAAACACAGTCAAAAATCAGTCCTCACAAACAGTTAAAATGACAGGCACAAGAACCTGAGGTCTCGTCAGGAACTACATTGAAGGCCACAAGATTAATTTTTTTTTCTGAATAATAGAACTTAAACAACCAAATTATGCAGCAAGAATTCACTTCTGTTCTCGATGTCATTAAACAAAAGCCATTACACAGTGTAAAAGTATGGGTGTGGCATGTTTACATACACATCGAGTCAATGATCTGATATTCTTTCAGTAAACTGTGGTTAATTCTAGCATGATAACATAACCCTCCCACTGCTGAAGCACACACACAGTTCCTTAGTTTTCAGAGATGAATGTCAGAAAGTGTCACAATAATTGTTTACGTGCTACAAGGCATACTTGAAAGAAGGGGGGTCACTTCCAGCAATTCTTATACAATATGGTTAAGTATGTCTAGGCTTTTTACAGTAACCAGTTCTATTTCAAGCAGTCCTTATACAATATGGTAAAACTGTGTAGCCTTCTTAGAGCAACCTGCTCTAAGTTCCATTACAGCAAAGACTGAAGAGTCAGCACCACATGTATGTAATATCCTGTAATTTTGCCCATAAAGTCACATGGTAAACTGTGGAAGCACTGTTGCAAGCAGCACATTTCCATCTCAACTGAACACTTTGTATATGCCATATCACATAAAAATATTATAACATTTCTTAAACCAATTTCACTTTTTTCTTTAAAAATTATGAGAAAGAGAGGTTCAAATTTATTTCCATTCGATCATATATCAATCAAAAATACTTACAAAGATCCCTTCTTCTTTGGTGTGAACATGTGTACATGCATACAGCCAGGGAATGCTGAGGTAATTTCACTCTCTGTCACATTTTCTGGTAAATTCTTCACATACAGCCTGTCAGTAGATATAAAAAACATGTACTCATGTACATAATATATTTTAAGGAATTAAATAAAACTCCTATTCCCCACAGTCTATGCTAACAATATAATTGCAAAAAAATTTATGATCCAACAACAAAAGCAAGCACACTAGCAAGGACGAGCTACGTGGTTAGCTTCCAGCATCAAAGAAAGAAAGTGCCTATGTATTCCATGGCTGGAGTCAGGTCTGGTTTAATGGGGTTTGCACATTGTGGTAAAGAGGAACATTCCAATGCTACACCCAAAATCTGAACACTGGTTATTCTTCTCATGTATCTCTCATCTCACTTAATGAATGCCTTTTCACAACTCATATCGTATAGCTTACAAGGAGAAAAGTAAACTGAACCCTTTACCCAACATTTCTCAAGAGAGCTTGGGAAACTAAAAAAACATCAAAAAAGGTAAACAACTGTGGGAAAATATTTAATGTATCATAAACACACAAAAACTACACATTTTCTACTTAGGCCTACAAAAATAATAAACAAATAAAAGTAACTTCAAAATGCTTGCTTCTAAATAATTTTTTACAAAGAAATCTGTTACTGTAAATTGGTTAGGGGAAACATTACATTTCAGACAAAACAGTCAAAGTCATTGGGGTAAAAGAGTGATTAAACAGTTCTGAAAGCAACATGTGTTTCAATAAAACTTGGCACTGGTTAGGTTCGTGGTTAGCTCCTCCCTCGCCTTCACCGCTCGCCCACCCTTGTGATCAATGCACAATTCAACAATGCTGAAATCAGTGCATGTTGCAAGCTCAATGTCTACAGAAGAGTGTGAACTGAGGCCGCCATCATCCTCAGTGTCAAGCCAAATTCAGTCCTCATGGACTGCATCAGCCTCTTCCTCAGTACCGTCCATGTACGCTTTTGTGTGACATTCAAGCCCACAGCTGCAATGATGAAAACAATTCACAACTGTGGATTGCATGACTTATTGTAAAGCCACTGCTGTGAATTGTATTGCATAACACTGACTTAACTCAACATCCTTTCCTGAATCCATGCAGCAGACAGCTTTTTGTACTAGGTGTGTCCTGTAATACCATTTGAAACATTTTATGATGCCCAAATTCAGAGGTTGTGACATACCTGTGCAGTTTGGTGCAAAACACGTAACTTTCACATTCATTCAAGATGATCTATCCTACAACTGAGCAGCACAACTGTCCATAGACAAGAAAATTTTTCTAGTCTGCACATCCATGGGGGCATCCACTGCCCTTACAAACTTGGTGAATATGATCATGGTCATCTATGCTTTTTTATTTGCATAGTACGTGTGAAATTAAATCTAGAATTGCCATGGCAAAAGCTGCATTTAGCAAGAAGAATCTTTTTACCAGCAAATTGGACTTAAATTTGAGAAAGAAACTAGTGAAATGCTACATTTGGAGCATTGCTTTGTATGGGGCCGAAACTTGGACACTTAGGGCAGCAGATCAGAAACACCTGGAAAGCTTTGAAATGTGGTGTTGGAGAAGGATGGAGAATATCAGTTGGACCGATTATGTGAGAAATGAAGAAGTGTTATTTAGAGTCAGTGAGCTGAGGAATGTCCTACACGAAATAAGAAAACAGAAGGCTAATTGGATTGGTCATATCTTACGCGGTAACTGCCTTCTAAAAGAAGTTATTGAAGGAAAGATGGAGGGGCGGATAGAAGTGACCAGAAGACGAGGAAGAAGATGTAAGAAGATGCTGGATAACCCTGGGGACAGAAGAGGATATTTTCATTTGAAGGAGAAAGCGCTAGATCGCATTAAGTGGAGGAACTGTTTTGGAAGAGACTGTGGACCTGTCGTCTTGACAGATTACTGATGAATGAACGAATGAGAACTTTGCAGGAAATTCTTCTATATTTTTAAAACAATGTGGATTCAATGATTTTCCAACCACAATCAGCACCTGTTTATTGCTGCCATCACTGTTCAGACTCAGCAGTACTGTTAACTTCCCCTTTGGCACCTTTCTCCCTGTGCCAGGACTGGCCTTTCAGTGCCAGCGTTTTTTCCCAGAGGCAATTACAGAAGAAGTCCATTTTGTCCATGCTGACAAGGAAAAGTGAACTGTACGATGCAATACAGTATGTCCATGGTTTATGAGAACCGTCTTACAGTGTATACACTTTTTCACCTTATTCTTCACTTCCACACTACATGTTTCAGCACTAATGTGCCATCCTCAGGTGTCTTTATGCACGTTAAACTATTGTACTGCATGCCATGATGTCTTCATTCTAAAATGACTAAAATCTGTAGTCGTCATATATGTTGATGAATTCTAAATAATAAAAACTTTTCAGGATTCATTGCACTCAAACATGCGATGTAGGATGTAGGGAAGAGAGTGTCACTGATGAAGAGAGATCAGATGGCCAGCAACGAGAAGAACTGAAGAATATATTGCAACAGCATGACAAATAGTGCATGAAAATTGTTGGCTGACTGTCAGGAGAACAGCACAGGAAGCAAATATTGACCAAGAAACACTTAGGAAAATCTTAACTGAAGATCTTGACATGAGGACCTGCTAACATGGCACTGTCTGTGAGGGAGTTTTTAGCTAGTAAACAAATAACTGTGCTCGAACACTCTCTTTATTCACTGGATCTAGCCCCCAATGACTTTTTCCTATTCCTGAAGATAAATGACATAATGAAAGGAAGGCATTTTGATGATACTGATGACATCAGAAGTAATATGACAGCAGCTCTGAAGGCCATTCCACAAAACCAGTTCCAAAATTGTTTTGAGGGTGAACTAGGCACTGCCATCAGTGCATATCTTCCCAAGGGTAGTACTTTGAAGGTGACTACAATGATATTCAGAAATGAGGCATGTAGCACTTTCACGATGATGAGTTCACAAACTTTATTGTCAGACCAAGTATGTTAAGAAGTGATTACTGTACAATGATCATGAAGAGTGGTAATAATTGCACATATTACAATATTTACAAGGTTGCAAAGAAAGCCAATTCATAGACCTTAATTTCCATACAGGTTATTTTTCAATAAACACACAAAGTCTGCTTTGAACTTAATGAAAATAGGCATCACAACATGCCACCAGAGCCACAAATGAAATTCACCTTCTAATTTCTAATGCAGAATATTTTGCAAACAGCAATGCACAGAAAGAAAGAAGAGTTCTGTCTTTTGGGATACAATGCCATGTGGTCCAGTGAAAGTCAACTGACATTACAGAGAAACATACTGCCTCCATCATCAGGGTCACAGAGTAAGCTTAGCAAGAAACCAGTGTGTAGCAAACTTGGTGACTGCTTCATCATGCTTTCTTGCTTGACCTACTCTTCAACCCCAAAGATGAAGGGAACTTTCTCCTCCAAAAGCACAACTGAATTTGACCTGATTACCATGGAATTATTTCCCAGAAGATAGAAACATTTATGGTCACTGCTGAGGGACCCTCAAATCCAACAACACACAGAAACTAAAAACACCATGAAATGAAGAACACAATATTCTAGTTTCCTGCAGTATCACAGGGAAAGTTCAACAGTTTTTACACACAGCACACCATAAAAACCCATTAAGCAATGGCATCACTGTTTTAAAGTAACAGTATCACTAATCAGTTCATACCCTGCCTAAAAGACAAAACTAAGCCATACAAAGTTACACCCCAAAAATGGTATTACCTCAGAGATATCTAGTACTTGCACATCACATTCACACATTGACTGTTTTCACTAGGTGCATAACTATTCAAATTCACAGGTCACTGTCACTCAAAGAGATGCAAATTACAGTTAATCAATAAGCCCACTTGTGGACAGTGTCAAATAACAAAACAGCCACATATACAGGGGATGGAAAACTAATGGAAACACTAAGAAACTGATGAACAGAATTTGTGTAGGTTACATTGAAAGAACTCCAGTTGGCAACACTGAATGTTCTTCTTCCATTTGTTTACACTCTGTAATGCTTGTGTCAGTGCATTAGTAATTGTGCTGAGTAACAGTTCCTGAAAGAATCAGAAAATGGGAGACTTACCCAATTCTGAAAGAGGACAGATCATTAGTGTGCATTCAGCTTGAATATATGTGGTAAAAACTGCCACATTATTAGGTATACTGAGAGCGACAGTTTCTAAGGTTATGTGGGCATACATGAATCATGGGCAGACATCATCAGTGAAGAACAGTGGGAGAAAATCAACACTGGCAAAAGGAGAGAACTGTACCTTGAGTGTTGTTTCGAAAAATCATAGTACTGCAGCAGAACTGTACATTCATCTTGAAGTCCCTGTTTCCACAAAAACTGACATGAGCTTCACAAAACCAACATCCATGGTAGGACTGCAATTGCTAAACCTCTAATTATTAAGGTAATGCTCAGAAGCGTAAACAATGGTCTCACAACCATAAAACCTGGACATCAGATAACTGGATATGATGAACATGGTCAGATGAATCATCCTTTGTGCTGTTCGCTGCATCAGGATGAGCATATGTTTGGAAAAAACCCAAGGAAGCCTACTATCCAGAATGCCTGGTTTGGTTCCCACAGTGAAACATGCAGGAGGTTCTGCGATGCCTTGGGAAGCAATATGATGGTACAGCATCACGTTGGCCCCATTATTAGTCTGCATGGCTGAATTACTGCAAGGGAGTACATGGACAGGTTGGGTAATCAGGTGTATCCCATGATCCAGACATTTCTGAAATATGATGCAGTTTTCTGAGATGATAATGCCCCCATTCACACAGCTGAACTGTTCAGTCATAGTTTGAAGAGGATGAAGGTGAACTTCACTATCTTCCCTGGCCAACAATCACCAGATCTGAACATCAATGAACCACTCTGGTCAGTTTTGGCGACTAGAGTAAGAAACAGATTCCCACCTCCAACATCTCTAAAGCAACTTCAAGATGTTCTGCAAGAAGAATGGTATAAAATTCCGCTGCAGACTGTTCAAAAATTGTATGAGTCCATTCCAAGAAGGACTGCAGCCGTAGTGAAAGCAAAAGGTGGTCAACACCATATTAATAAAGAAATGTGTACAGCATCTATAGGGCTTCCATTATTTTCTCCAATCCCTGTATATTGTCATACTTCAAGTTCCTTGTGGGACTCAAGTACTGCCATTTTGGACCTCATTTGTTGAGACTCACAGACTGATATTAGGTCTCAGTCACCAACTATAGCAATGTGCATGGTTGCTAGCTGGATACAAGACAGAGATCCATAACAGATCATAACTGGTCAGATGAACAGGTGGTTGGACATCACTCCTTTCTACTCGATAATTACCAGCTGTTGACTCTGCATGACAAAGTAAGCCGGTGAACTAGTTAATTAGTTGTCCTTTAAAAGGAAGTCCGATATGCTCTGGTACATTTTATATTAAGCTTACAGAAAATGTATATAACATCTCTCATATGTACAAATACAAGCCAGGATAGCATGGTCAGTATAGCGATTATGTGCTGGACGACGAAGGGGTCAGGGTCCAAGTCCTGGTAGGGTCAAAAATTTTCTCCCCTCCATGTCATCCAGACCAGATCTGGAGCCCAACCAGCCACCTGGCATTTTCTCCAGGGGTAAAAAAGCAGGGGCATGAAGCTGACCACTCACCTCCAGCTAGGTCAAGAAACTGTGGATATATACATACACTCACCCATACACCTTCATGGAATAGTGCTTAATTAGTTAAGCACAGGGGACAATTTTACCTTTTACCATATGTACAACTATGAAGCTGAAATATTTCATTTTGTGAAAACATAAAATTAGAAATGTAAGACAAAGAAAAAATCAATTTACAGTAACTTACTGATATAACTGTGGTGTCTTCTTACTTTCATTTTCACAAGTGTTCAGTTTATATTTCTTTGTCTCTTTGATAATAAGTTTGCCCCCTTTTACTTCTTTTTGGTTTAGTTCCTTTAGTGCACTCTTAGCAAGTTCTTCACTGCTGAATCTAATATGGCACCACCTGGAATATCAAACATTTTCTTTAATAAACAAAGTTTACAAATAAAATAAAATTCTTAAATTACACTCCACATACATCACGTATTATTTAATAAAAATTTCACTTGTGACTTTTCTGCTTACTCAACATCTCAACAGTCATAACACATACAAAAACAGTCTACATATTCTACAAGTAAAATTGTTTGTATAGCCATTTTATATGAAAATTTACATTTCATTCAAGGTTAATGTAAAGATGAAGTTATAACATACTGATATGGCCAAAATGAAATTCGTCACAGAATACTCATTCCCAAAACTATTAAATTTCACCAAACTCCACCAGTAATTCTGAAAACAAAAAACGTGGAGGTACATAATACTCCACACTAAGTGTCCATTTTATCTGCTTCATACAAAAAAGGCATAATAAACAAAAGAACACCTCACATTACAACATAATAATAAAATTCATATTACATGAAAAATATTTCCCATCAACGTAAAATTATGAGAGACCATCATTCAGGAAACTAATGTATACCAAACACTTAGGTCAACTGAATAAATAAAGTCAGGGGCATTTATAACTAAAAATAATACCTTTTAATGCGAGGTTTGAATCTCACAGCCTCTATTCCAGGGTGTAACCGTTTCACTTCCAACTTAGGTCAACTGAATAAATAAAGTCAGGGGCATTTATAACTAAAAATAATACCTTTTAATGCGAGGTTTGAATCTCACAGCCTCTATTCCAGGGTGTAACCGTTTCACTTCCAACTTATCTTTGATCCCACGTGGGAATCGTACAAACAGTGTTCGACTGTGATGAGGATCATATACATCTGTTCCAGTATCATTAATCTCATTTGCATTTACATTGTCACTGGCAACAACCCATGGTTTTGTGTCTGCTGTTATCTGACACTCCAGTGCTGTTGCTTTTCTATCCATCTCAGAATTCATTGAAATTTGCAAATTTGGACTAGCAGTGAGAGAATGAATAACAGCTCTTGCCATTAATCACACTGGAAGATTAAAACATTTAACTGGTATTAAAAAGATGTTCATTACCCAGATGACAGATAACAAACATTTATCCATATACCTGATTTTTTTTGTTAGTTAATACCTACATCTACACATGCAACAATGTATAGTAACACTCAGTTTAAAAATGTTTATGGACAAATAATTCATATACTTTTTTTTTATTTGTTTCATTGTGGTCCGTCACACTAACAATTACAAAGACAAAAATAATACCATCTAATGTGACTATTTAAGTTTTATCACTCGAGGACTTATCACCCTTACATGTTTCGATCCCTATGGATCATCCTCAGAGGGCATCAATACTTTCGGAAACTACTATTACAATAGATGTTAATTATATAGATACACATATGATGTCTAAAACGCACAATATATGCAATGTTCAACCTTTCACATTCACAGCAGCCTTCCTGGTGTTAAAACTTTTTAAAGTTTTTTTTTAACTTTCTAGATCAAGCTTAAAATTTGTAAACCACACAGGTTCGCGTCAATTCTCCTATTGTTATTCATGGAGGAGGCTGGTCCTGTGCCGCCTGTTTATCTTGCGAGAGGAGATTCTTAGTATCTCCGTGTTTATTCATGGCCTGCTGTGTTGTTTACACTCCAACAACAATAGGAGAATTGACGCGAACCTGTATGGTTTAAAAATTTTAAGCTTGATCTAGAAAGTTAAAAAAAAACTTTAAAAAGTTTTAACACCAGGAAGGCTGCTGTGAATGTGAAAGGTTGAACATTGCATATATTGTGCGNCATTTCAGGATTAAATATGTGTATCTATATAATTAACATCTATTGTAATAGCAGTTTCTGAAAGTACTGAAGCCCTCTGAGGATGATCCGTAGGGATCGAAACATGTAAGGGTGATAAGTCCTCAAGTGATAAAACTTTAATAGTCACATTAGACGGTATTATTTTTGCCTTTGTAATTCATATACTGTTTAACAAAATATCTTTACTGCTGGAAATCGCATACCTTCTGAAATATCCACATCCCTTATTACAATGGAAAAATGCCATAAGCTTTACCACGGGAATGGAACGGACACCTCATAAACTGCACTTGAACTGATATCACAGATACCATATAATATCACTTCAGGTAGTTTGTGTGCACCTTAAAGATGTGTACAACAGGTACAGCATCATACATATTTCAGCTGTCATCTTCACAACATGGCAAGAGGCATGATGACATGAGTGACTTACAACCCAACAGGAATCCCTTAGTGCCTCCTGCTCAGCTCTATTTAGTCAAATAATATTTGACTCACAAAAACAACTGCTTAAGTCTACTGATATTTCATTCGAAGTGTAGGATTAATAAAGGGGAAGCACAATAGATCATTGAAGGTAGCAGTGCGAGGGCCGGTTTTTATGGCCCACCCTTCATACTCAAGTCTACTGATGCCATTTCAAGTGCAGATCTTATACTGCAGTGAATGATATGATAAAATGATCATGAGGGAGAAGTATGTACTACTCGAGTATTCACTTGGTAGGTGTGAAAGTGACCACTCACCTCCACCTACATGCGAGGTTAATAATACACGAATCTATACTTCTATTCCACTACATGTCTCCACTTCGTTAGAACCGGTGGTTACTGAGGTACAAGCATGTCACATAAGGTTTCGATTGACATAAATATTAACACCTCCATCAGTCACTCTAAGATTAAACTGATATTGCCCCCTGTATTAGTTTCACCTTTATTTTTATTTTTCAAATACCTTTACTTAGTAGATTATTGACTATATTTCATGCTTTGTGCAATTTCAAGTCGCCACATTAATACAACCACGTGCCACATTGCTATCACAGACGAACATTGACGATCATGGATGAGAGCTAAACTGGATATTTTCCCGCACTCAATCCACGGATCTGTATTCCATGTAGTGACCCGTGTCCGTATCTACACAGAAACAGAAGCAGTCATAAGAAGAAGGAAGAACATTCTTCTGGATTCTCTAACCCCCTCTTTACTTTTTGGGAACGAGGCTAGCAAAAGATCTAGTGGAGTCAGATACCTTACTAAAGAGCTTTTTTTTTTT
>NW_019734334.1:850737-850818 GCF_002891405.2 Cryptotermes secundus
ACTCTTAATTGAAAGTTTTGTCAAAATAGGCTCATTCTTGGTTCCTGAATTATTTTTTCTAAGTGCACTGGTATTCGTAGA
>NW_019734335.1:0-357 GCF_002891405.2 Cryptotermes secundus
AAGCTAGCAAGAAAGAAACGCAAAGCAAGCAATCAAAGCAAAGATAGCAAGCTACCAACGCAGAGCTAGCAAGCTAGCAACCCAAAGCTAACAAGCTAGCAAAGGAAAGCTAGCAAGGTAACAACGCAAAGTTGGCAAGCTTGCAACGCACACTGGCAAACTAGCAACGCAAACCTGGCAAGCTGGCAACGCAAAGATAACGAGCGCGCATCGCAAAAGTTGCAAGCTAGCAACGCAAAGCAAGCAAGCTAGAACGCAGAGCTAGAAAGATAGCAACGCAAAGCTACCAACCTAGCAACGCAAATGTACCAAGATAGCAAAGGAAGTCTAGCAAGCTAGCAATGCAATGCAAACAAG
>NW_019734336.1:0-1079 GCF_002891405.2 Cryptotermes secundus
TAGCAAGCAAGCAACGCAAAGCTAGCAAGCTAGCAACGCAAATCTTGCAATGTAGCATGCTAGCAACCAAAACTAAAAAGCTAGGAAGGCAAAGCTTCAAGCTAGCAACGCCAAGTTAGCAAGCTTGCAACGCAAAGCTAGCAAGCTAGCAAAGCAATGTTGTAAGGTAGCAAAGAAAGCTACCAAGCTAGCAACGCAAAACTAGCAAGCAAGCAAATCAAATCAAGCAAGCTAGTAAGCTAGCGCCGGAAAGTTAGAAAGCTAAAAAATGCAAAGCTAGCAAGATAGCAACGCACAGCCTGCAAGCTAGCAACGCAGAACTGACAAAGAAGGAACGCAAACCTGCCAAGCTAGCAACGCAAAGCTAGCAAAGTAGCCACGCAAATCTAGCAAGCTAGCAAAGCAAATCTAGCAAGCTAGCAACGCAAAGCTATCAAGCTAACAACCCAAAGGTAGCAAGATAGCAACGCATATTTAGAAAGCTAAGAAACAACACAACGGAAAGCTATCAAGCTAGCAACCCAAAGTTAGAAAGCGAGGAACGCAAAACGAGCAAGCTATCAACGCAAATCTAGCAAGATAGCAACCAAGCTAACACCTCAAAGCTAGGAAGAAAGCAATGCAAAGCTAGCAAGCTAGCAACGCAAAGCTAGAAAGCTTGCAACGCACAGCTAGTAAGATAGCAACGCAAAACTAGCAAGCGAGCAACGCAAAGCTAGCAAGCTAGCAACGCAATCCTAGCAAGCTAGCAACGACAAGCTAGCAAGCTAGCAACGCAAAGCTAGCAAGCTAGCAACGCAAATCTAGCAAGCTAGCAACGCAAAACTAGCAAGATAGAATGAAAAAATTTTCAATCTAGAAACGCAAAGCAGGCAACTTATCAACGCAAACTTGGCAAGCTAGCAACGCAAAGCTGTCAAGATAGCAACGCAAAACTAGCAAGCTAACAACGCATATCTAGCAAGCTACAAAGCTAGAAACGGAAATCTAGCAAGCCAGCAACGCAAAGCTAGAAAGCTATCAAAGCAAAGCTAGCAAGCTAGCAACGCAAAGCTAGCAATCTAGCAACTCAAATCTAG
>NW_019734336.1:4592-22447 GCF_002891405.2 Cryptotermes secundus
CAAGGAAAATCCGCCAAGCATGCAAGCAAGGCAAAACTCACAAGATAGCAACGCAAATTAACAAGCTTGCAACGAAAATTTAAAAGCTAACATCGCAAATCTAGCAAGCTAGCAACCTAAAGCTATCAAGCTAGAAACGAAAATCTAGAAAGATACCATCGAAATATAAAGCCAGCAAGCAATATAAAGCTAGAAAGCTAGCAACGCAAAGCTAGCAAGTTAGCAACGTAAAGCTAGGAAGCTAGCAACCCAAAGCTAGCAAGCTAGAAAGTCAAAGCTAGCAAGATTTCAACGCAAAGATAACAAGCTAGCAACGCATAACTAGCAATCTAATAAGCTAGCAAAAAAAAGCTAGCAAGCTAGCAACGCAAAGTTGGCAAGTTAGCAACGCTTAGCTGGCAAGCTAGCAACGCATATCTAGCAAGCTNTAGCAAGATAGTAACGAAAAGCTACCAAAATAGCAACGAAAACCTAGCAAGCTAGAAACGCAAATTTATAAAGCTAGCAAGTTAGCAACGCAAAACTTGGAAACTAGCAACGCAATGCTAGGAATTTAGCAACTTAAAGCTAGCAAGCTAGTAACGCAAAGCTAGAAAGCTTGCAACGAAATGCTAGTAAGATAACATCGAAAAACTAGCAAGATTGCAACTCAAATCTAGCAATCTAGCATTCTTTCAAAGAAAAGTTAACAAGCTAGCAACGCAAAGCTAGAAAGCTAGCAACGCATAGCTATCAAGCTAGCAACGCAAATTTATCAAGCTAGAAACGCAAAGCTACCAAGCTAGCAACGTATATCTAGCAAGTTACTAAGCTAGCAAAGAAAAACTAGCAAGCTAACAACGCAAACAAGGAAGCTAGAAAGGCAAAGCTACCAAGAGAGCAACGCAAAATTAGGAAGCTCGAAACACAAAGTTAGCAAGATAGCAACGCATAGCTAACAAGCTATCAACGCAAAGGTAGGAAGTTAGGAACGCAAAGCTAGCAAGCTAGTAACAAAAAGGTAGCTATCTAGCAAAGAAATTCAAGAAAGATAGCAACGCAAAGCTAGCAAGCTAGCAACGCAAACCTGGCAAGATAACAACGCATATCTAGCAAGCTAGCAACGCAAATCTTGCAATATAGCAGGTTGCAACGAAAACTAACAAGCTAGCAACGCAAAATTTCAAGCAAGCAACGCCAAGCTATCAAGCTAGCAACGCAAATCTAGCAAGATTGCAACGCAAAGCTAGCAAGCTAGCAACGCGAAGCTACCAAGCTAGAAAACGCAAAATTAGCAAGCTAGCAACGCAAAGCAAGCAAGCTAGCATGTTAACAACGGAAAGCTAGCAAGCTACGAAAGCAAAGCTAGCAAGCTAGCAACGCACAGCAGGCAAGATAGCAACGCAGATCTGGCAAGCTAAGATAGCAAAACTTGCAACATAGCAAAGGAAAGCTAACAAGTTAGAAACGCATAGCTTGCAAGCTAGCAACGCATAGCTTGCAAGCTAGGAAAGCTAAGCAATCAAGTTAGCAAAGCCAAGGTAGCAAGCTAGCAAAACATATCAAGCAAGCTAACAAGCAAGAAACGGAAAGCTAGCAAGCTAGCAACGCAATGCTAGCAAGCTCTCAACGCAAAACTAGAAAGTTAGCAACGCAAAGTTCGCAAGTTATTAACGCAATGCTGGCCAGCTAACAACGCAAACCTGGCAAGCTAACAAAGCACAGCTGGCAAGCTAGCAACGCAATGCTGGCTAGCTAGCAAGCAAGCAACGCAAAAATAGCAATGTAGCATGCTAGCAACGAAAAGCTTACAAGCTAGTAACGCAAAATTCAAGGGAGCAACGCCAATCTAGCAAGCTAGCAACGCAAATCTAGCAATATAGCATTGCAAAGCTAGCAAGCTAGAACGCAAAACTACCTAGCTAGCAACGAAAATTGCAAGCTAGCAACTCAAATCAAGCTAGTTAGCAAGATACCAACGGAAATTTAGCAAGCTAAAAACGAAAAGCTAGCAAGCTACCAACACACAAACGGCAAGCTAGCCACGCAGAGCTGTTAATCTAGCAAAGCAAAGTTTGCAAGCTAGCAAAGCAAATCTAGCAAGCTAGCAACGCACAGCATGCAAGCTAGCATCCCAGAGCTGTCAAGCTAGGATAGCAAAGCTTGCAAGCTAGCAAAGCAAGGCTAACATGATAGCAACGGAAAGCTAGCAAGCTAGCAACGCTAAGCTAGCAAACTAGCAAAGCAAAAGTAGCAAGTTAGCAACGCATATCTAGCAAGCTAACAAGCAAGAAATGCAAAGTTAGCAAGCTAGCAACGCAAAGCTACGAAGTTAGCAACGCAAAACTAGCAAGATGAAACGCAAAGCTGGCAAGCTACCAAGTTAGCAAAGCAAAGCTAGCAAGCTAGCAACGGAAAATTATGTCGATAGCAACGCAAAGTTAGCCAGCTAGAATCGCAAAGCTAGCATGGTAGCAACGAATTGCTAGTAAGATAGCAAAGCAAAGGTAGCAAGCTAGCAACGCAAATCTAGCAATCTAGCATGCTAGCAACGAAAAGATGACAAGCTAGCAACGCATATATTGCAAGATAGCAACGTTAAGAAGGCAAGCTAGCAACGCAAAGTTAGCAAGCTAGCAACGCAAAACTACCAAGCTAGAACCGCAAAGCTAGCAAGCTAGCAACGAGAAGCAAGCAAGCTAAGAATCTTGCAACGGAAATGTAGCAAGCTTGAAACGCAAAGGGAGCAAGCTGGCAACGCATAGCAGGCAAGCTAGCAACTCAGACCTGGCAAGCTAGCAAAGCAAAGCTAGCAAGCTACCAACGTAAAAATTAGCAAGCTATCATCGCAAGTCTAGCAATCTACCAAGCTAGCAACGGAAAGCTAGCAACCTAGAAACGCAAAGCTATCAAGATAGCAAAGCAAACATAGCAATCTAGCAACGCAAACCTAGCAAGCTACCAAGCTAGCAATGGAAAGCTAGCAAGCTAGAAACGCAAAGCTAGCAAGCTAGCAAAGCAAACATAGCAATCTATACAACGCAAAGCTAGCAAGCTAACAACGCAAGGGTAGCAAGCAAGAAAAGCAAATCAAGCAAGCAAGCTAGGAACGCAAAGCTAGCAAGCTAGAAAAGCAAACTAGCAAGCTAGCAAATGAAAGGTAGCAAGCTAGAAACGCAAAGCTGTGCAATCTAGAAAAACAAAGCAGGCAAGCTAGCAACGCAAAACTGCCAAGCTAGGAACACAAAGCTGGCAAGCTAGCATTGCAAAGCTAACAACGCAAATCTAGCAAGCTACCAAGCTTGCAATGGAAATCAAGAATGCTAGCAACGCAAAGCTAGAAAGCTAGCAAAGCAAAGTTAGCAAGCTAGCAACGCAAATCTAGCAAGCTAGCAACTCAATGCTAGCAAGCTTACAAAGCAAAGATAGCAAGCTAGCAACGCAACCTAGCAAGCTAGCAACGCAAAATCTGCAAGCTAGCAAGCTAGCAATATAGCAACGCAAACCTAGGAAATTAGCAACGCAAAGTTAGCAAGGTAGCAAAGCAAATCTAGCAAGCTAGCATCGAAAAAGCTTGAAAGCAAGATACGCAAAGCGAACAAGCAAACAAGCAACGCAAAATTATCAAGATAGCAAAGCAAAGTTATCAATCTAGCAACGCAAATGTAGCAGTCTATCAACGCAAAAACTTGCAAATTAGCAAAGCAAATTTAGACAGCTAGCAACGCAAAGCTGACAAGCTAGCAAAGCACAGCTGGCAAGTTACAAACGCAAAGTTGGCAAGCTAGCAAGCAAGCAACGCATAGCTAGCAATTTATAAACGCAAATCTAGCCGGCTAGCAACGAAATGCTAGCTTGTTAGCCACGCAAATCTAGCAAACTAGCAAATAAAATTTAGCAAGATACCAACGCAAATCTAACAAGCAAGCAACTCAAAGTTATCAAGCTAGAAACTCAACGCTTTCAAGCTAGCAACGCACAGCTGGAAAGCAAGCAACGAAAAGCTGCTAAGCTAGCAACGCAAAGCCAGGAATCTAGCAAAGAAAAGCTAGCAAGCTAGCAACGGAAAGCTAGCATCGCAATGCTAGCAAGCTAGCAACGCAAAGTTAGCAAGCTAGCAACCCAAATCTAGCAAGCTGACAACGCAAAGTTAGCATGTTAGCAACACAAAGCTAGGAACTAGCAACACAAAGCCAGCAAGAGAGCAATGATAAAATAGCAAGGTAACAACGCAAAGCTATCAAGATAGCAACCCTAAGCTTGTAAGCTAGAAAAAGTAATATAGCAAGATAGTAACGCAAATCTAGCAAGCTAGAAAGCTAGAAACGCAAAGCTATCAAGAGTGCAACGCGAAGCTACGTAGTAACAAACGCAACACAAGCAAGCTAGCAACGCAAAGCTAGGAAGCTTGCAACGCAAAGCTAACAAGCTAACATTGAAAAGCTATAAAGCTAGAAACGCAAAGATAGCAAGCTAATATTGATAAGATCTCAAGCTATATCGCAAAGCTAGCATACTAGCAACGCAAAGCTACCAAAGATAGCAAAGCAAAGCTAGCAAGCTAGCAACGCAAAGCTAAAAATCAAGAAACGCAAAGCTAGCAATCTAGCAACGAAGAACAAGCAAGTTATCCAGGCCAAGCTAGCAAGCAAGATAAGCAAAGCAAGCAAGAAAGCAAGAAAGAAAATAAAGCAAACCTATGAAGATAGAAACCCGAAGCTAGCGAGATAGCAACGCATTACTAGCAAGCTTGAATCGCAAAATTAGCAAGTAGCAACACAAAGAAAGCAAGCTACATACGCAAAGTTAGCAAGCTAGCAACGCAATGCTGGCAAGATAGCAACGCACAGCTGGCCAGCTAGCAACGCAAAGCTGGCAAGCTAGCTACGAAAAGCTAGCAAGCAAGCCACGGAAAGCTAGCAACGCAAAGCTAGCAAGCTAGCAACGCAAAGTTAAGTAGCTAGCAATTCAAAGCTGGCAAGATAGCAACGCAAAGCTAGAAAGCTAGCAACGAAAAGATAGCAAGCTAATATTGCAAAGGTAACGAGCTAGAAACGCAAAGCTTGTAAGCTAGCAACGAAATGCTAGAATAATAGCAAATCAAAGATAGCAAGCTAGCAACGCAAATCTAGCCATCTAGCATACTAGCAATGAAAATTTAACAAGCTAGAAACGCAAACCTAGCAAGCTAGCAACGAAAAACTTGCAAGTTAGCAACGCAAAGCTAGCAAGCTAGCAACGCAAAGCTAGAAAGCTAACAACGCAAAACTACCAAGCTAGCAACGCAAATATAGCAAGATAGCAACGCAAAGCAAGCAAGCTAGCAAGCTAGGAACGGAAAGCTAGCAAGCTACGAACTCAAAGCTAGCAAGCTAGCAACGCACAGCCGGCAAGCTAGCATAACATATATTGCAAGTTAGCAAAGCTAACAATTTAGCAACGCAAAGCTAGCAAGCTAGCAAACAAAGCTAGCAAGCTAGAAACGTGAAGTTAGCAAAGCTAACAACGCATATTTAGCAACCTAACAAACCAGAAACGGAAAGCTAGCAAGCTAGCAATGCAAAGCTAGGAAGCTAGCAACGCAAATCTAGCAAGCTAGCAAGTTAGCAACTAAAGCAACCAAGCAAGCAAAACAAAGCTAGCAAACTAGGAACCCAATGCTAGCAAGTTAGCAACGCATAGCTAGCAAGATAGCAACGCAAATCTAGCAATCTAGCAAGCTAGCAAGGCAAAGCTAGCAAACCAGGAACGCAAAGCTAGCATGATCGCAACGCAAAGTTAGAAAGAGAGAAACCCCAAGCTTGCAATCTAGCAACGAAATTTTCCAAGCTAGCAAATTAAAGCTAAAAGCTAGAAACGAAAAGCTAGCAAGCTATCCACGCAAAGCTAGCAAGGAAGATACGCAAAGCAAGCAAGCAAGCAAGCAAGAAAGCAAGTAAGAAAATAATGCAAAGCTATCAAGATAGCAACGCGAAGCTAGCAAGATAACAACGCAAACTAGCAAGCTTGCATCGCAAAGCTAGCAAGCTAGCAACGCAAAATAGCAAGCTAGCAACGTAAAGCTAGGGAGCTTGCAACGCAAAGCTAGCAAGATAGCAAAGCAAAGCTAGAAAGCTAGCAACGCATAGATAGCAAGGTAAAATTGCAAAGCTAGCAAGCTAGATCGCAAAGCTAGCATGCTAGCAACGCAAATCTACAAAAGATAGCAACGCAAAACTAGCAAAATAGAAACGCAAAGTTATCAAGCTAGCAACGACATGCTAGTAAAATAGTAACTCAAATCTAGCAAGCTAGGAACGCAAATCTAGCAATGTAGCATGCTAGCAACGAAAAACTAACAAGCTACCAACGCGAAGCTAGCAAGCTATCAACAAAAAACTTGCAAGCAAGCAACGCAAATCTAGCAAGCTAACAACGCAAAGTTAGCAAGATAGCAACGCAAAACTAGCAAGCTATCAACGCAAAACAAGCAAGCTAGCAAGCTAGTAACGGAAAGCTAGCAAGCTACGAACTCAAAGTTAGCAAACTAGCCACGCACAGCAGGCAAGGTACCAACGCAGAACTGGCAAGGTAGCATAGCAAAGCTTAGAAGCTAGCAAAGCTAACAAGCTCGCAACGCAAAGCTAGCAAGCTAGCAAACCAAAGCAAGCAAGTTAGAAACGCGAAGGTAGCACGCTAGCTACACAAAGCTAGCAAGATAGCAACGCAAAGCTAGCAAGTTAGCAACGCAAAGATACCAAAAATAGCAACGCAAAACTAGCAAGCTAGCAAAGCAAAGCTCGCAAGCTAGCAACGAAAATCTAGCAAGCTAGCAACGGAAAGCTAGAAAGATAGCAAGGCAAATCTAGAAAGCTTGGAAAGCAAAGCTAGGATGCTGGCAACGCAATGCTAGCAAGATAGCAATGCCAAGCTAGCAAGTTAACAACACAAAGCTAGAAAGCTTGCAAAGCAAAGCTAGCAAGCGAGGAACGCAAAGCTAGCAAGATCGCAACGCATAGATAGAAAGATAGCAACACTAAGCTAGCAATCTTGAAACGAAAAACTAGCAACCTATCAACGCAATGCTAAAATGCTAGCAACACAAAGCTAGCAAGCTAGCAAAGAAAACAAGCTCTCCATGTATCTAGAAAGCAAGACACGCAAAATAAGCAAGCAAACAAGTAAGCAAGTAACGCAAAACAATCAAGATAGCAACGCGATGCTAGAAAGATAACAACGAAAAGCTTGCAAGCTTGCATCGCAATGCTAGCAAGCTAGCAACTCAAAGCAAGCAAGCTAACAAAGCAAAGCAAGCAAGCTACAAACGCTCAACTAGCAAGCTAGCAACTCAAAACTAGTATGATAGCAATCCAAAACTTTCAAGTTAGCAACGCAAAGCTAGCAAGCTAGCAACGCAAATCAAGCAAGCTAGCAACGCCAAGTTAGCAAGCTAGCAACGCAAAGTTAGGAAGTTAACAATGCAAAGCTAGCAATCTAGCAGTGCAAAGTTAGCAAGCTAGCAACGCAAAGCTAGCAAGCTAGCATCGTAAAAGCTAGAAACAAAATACACAAAGCAAGCATGCAAGCAAACAAGCAACGCATAGCTAGTCAAAATATAAACGTAAAATTATCAAGATAGCAACGCAAATCTAGCAAGCTATCAACGAGGAGTTAGCAACTTAGCAACGCAAAATTAGCAAGATAGCAACGAAACGCTGGCAAGCTAGCAAAACACTGCTGGCAAGTTAGCAACGCACACCTAGCTACCTAGCAAGCAAGCAACGCAAAACAATCAAGCTGGCAACCAAAGATAGCAAGCTAGCAAAGCACAGCTTGCAAGATAACAATGCAAAGCTGGCAAGCTAGCAAGCAAGGAACGCAAAACTGGCAAGCTAAGAACCCAAAGCTAGCAAGCTAGCAACGAAAAGTTAGCAAGCTAGCCACCCAAATCTAGCAAGCAAAATAGGCAAAGCAAACAACCAAGCACGCAAGCAACGCAAAGCTCTCAAAATAGCAACGCAAAGCTAAAGCTTGCAACGCAAAGCTAGCAAGCTAGCAACGCAAAACTAGCAAGATAGCAATGAGAAGTTCACAACCTAGCCATGCAAATCTAGCAAGTAAGATACGCAAAGCATGCAAGCAAGCAATCTATCAACGAAACCTAGCAAGATACCAACGGAAATTTAGCAAGCCAGCAACGCAAAATTCGCAAGCTAGGAACGCAAACCTGGCAAGCTAGCAACGTACATCTGGCAAGCTATCAACGCAAAGCAGCAAAGCTAGCAACGCATAGCCATCAAGCTTGAAACAAAAAGCTAGCAAGCTAGAAAGCTAGCAACGCAAAGCTAGCAAAATATCAACGCAACATAAAAACGTAAAGTAAGGAAGCTAGAAACGAAAAGCTGGCAAGCTAGCAAAGTACAACTGGCAAGCTAGCAACGCAAAACTGGCAAGCTAGCAAGAAATAAACGCAAAGCTAGTAACCTAGGTACCCAATGCTAACAAGTTAGCAACGCAAAGCTAGCGAGATAGCAACACAAATCTAGCAATCTACCAAGTAATCAAGGCAAAGCTAGCAATCGAGGAAAGCAAAGCTAGCATGATCGCAACGCAAAGATAGCAAGCTAGATCACAAATCTAGCAAGCTAGCAATGCAAAGCTAGGAAGCTAGCCACGCAAAGCTAACAAGATAGCAACGCAAAGCTAGCGAGATAGCAACACAAATCTAGCAATCTAGCAAGCTAGCAATGCAAAGCTAGGAAGCTAGCCACGCAAAGCTAACAAGATAGCAACGCAAAGCTAGCGAGATAGCAACACAAATCTAGCAATCTAGCAAGCTAGCAATGCAAAGCTAGGAAGCTAGCCACGCAAAGCTAACAAGATAGCAACGCAAAGCTAGCGAGATAGCAACACAAATCTAGCAATCTAGCAAGCTAGCAATGCAAAGCTAGGAAGCTAGCCACGCAAAGCTAACAAGATAGCAACGCAAAGCTAGCGAGATAGCAACACAAATCTAGCAATCTAGCAAGCTAGCAATGCAAAGCTAGGAAGCTAGCCACGCAAAGCTAACAAGATAGCAACGCAAAGCTAGCGAGATAGCAACACAAATCTAGCAATCTAGCAAGCTAGCAATGCAAAGCTAGGAAGCTAGCCACGCAAAGCTAACAAGATAGCAACGCAAAGCTAGCGAGATAGCAACACAAATCTAGCAATCTAGCAAGCTAGCAATGCAAAGCTAGGAAGCTAGCCACGCAAAGCTAACAAGATAGCAACGCAAAGCTAGCGAGATAGCAACACAAATCTAGCAATCTAGCAAGCTAGCAATGCAAAGCTAGGAAGCTAGCCACGCAAAGCTAACAAGATAGCAACGCAAAGCTAGCGAGATAGCAACACAAATCTAGCAATCTAGCAAGCTAGCAATGCAAAGCTAGGAAGCTAGCCACGCAAAGCTAACAAGATAGCAACGCAAAGCTAGCGAGATAGCAACACAAATCTAGCAATCTAGCAAGCTAGCAATGCAAAGCTAGGAAGCTAGCCACGCAAAGCTAACAAGATAGCAACGCAAAGCTAGCGAGATAGCAACACAAATCTAGCAATCTAGCAAGCTAGCAATGCAAAGCTAGGAAGCTAGCCACGCAAAGCTAACAAGATAGCAACGCAAAGCTAGCGAGATAGCAACACAAATCTAGCAATCTAGCAAGCTAGCAATGCAAAGCTAGGAAGCTAGCCACGCAAAGCTAACAAGATAGCAACGCAAAGCTAGCGAGATAGCAACACAAATCTAGCAATCTAGCAAGCTAGCAATGCAAAGCTAGGAAGCTAGCCACGCAAAGCTAACAAGATAGCAACGCAAAGCTAGCGAGATAGCAACACAAATCTAGCAATCTAGCAAGCTAGCAATGCAAAGCTAGGAAGCTAGCCACGCAAAGCTAACAAGATAGCAACGCAAAGCTAGCGAGATAGCAACACAAATCTAGCAATCTAGCAAGCTAGCAATGCAAAGCTAGGAAGCTAGCCACGCAAAGCTAACAAGATAGCAACGCAAAGCTAGCGAGATAGCAACACAAATCTAGCAATCTAGCAAGCTAGCAATGCAAAGCTAGGAAGCTAGCCACGCAAAGCTAACAAGATAGCAACGCAAAGCTAGCGAGATAGCAACACAAATCTAGCAATCTAGCAAGCTAGCAATGCAAAGCTAGGAAGCTAGCCACGCAAAGCTAACAAGATAGCAACGCAAAGCTAGCGAGATAGCAACACAAATCTAGCAATCTAGCAAGCTAGCAATGCAAAGCTAGGAAGCTAGCCACGCAAAGCTAACAAGATAGCAACGCAAAGCTAGCGAGATAGCAACACAAATCTAGCAATCTAGCAAGCTAGCAATGCAAAGCTAGGAAGCTAGCCACGCAAAGCTAACAAGATAGCAACGCAAAGCTAGCGAGATAGCAACACAAATCTAGCAATCTAGCAAGCTAGCAATGCAAAGCTAGGAAGCTAGCCACGCAAAGCTAACAAGATAGCAACGCAAAGCTAGCGAGATAGCAACACAAATCTAGCAATCTAGCAAGCTAGCAATGCAAAGCTAGGAAGCTAGCCACGCAAAGCTAACAAGATAGCAACGCAAAGCTAGCGAGATAGCAACACAAATCTAGCAATCTAGCAAGCTAGCAATGCAAAGCTAGGAAGCTAGCCACGCAAAGCTAACAAGATAGCAACGCAAAGCTAGCGAGATAGCAACACAAATCTAGCAATCTAGCAAGCTAGCAATGCAAAGCTAGGAAGCTAGCCACGCAAAGCTAACAAGATAGCAACGCAAAGCTAGAAAGTTGGCAACGCAAAGATAGCAAGCTAATATTGCAAAGATAGCAAGCTAGATCACAAATCTAGCAAGCTAGAAACGCAAATCTACCAAAGATAGCAACGCAAATCTAGCAACTAGAAACGCAAAGCTAGCAAGCTAGAAAGGAAATTCTAGTAAAATAGTACATCAAATCTAGCAAGCTAGCAAATCAAATCTAGCAAATTTGCATGCTAGCAACGAAAATTTAACAAGCTAGGATTTTAGAAAGCAGAGCTACCAAGCTAGAAACGGAAAGTTAGCAAGCTAGCAAATCAAAGCTAGCAAGCTAGAAAAGCAATGCTAGCAAGCTAGCAACGCAAAACTCGCAAGCCATCAAAGCAAATCTAGCAAGCTAGAAACGCAAAGCTAGAATGATAGAAACGCAAACCTAGAAAGATAGCAACGCAAAATTAGCAAACTTGTAACGCAAAGTTAGTAAGCGAGCAATGCAAAGGTAGCAAGCTAGCAAAGCAAAACTAGCAAGCTAGCAACGCCAAACTAGCAAGCTAGAAACGCAAAGTTAGCAAGCTTGTAACACAAAGCTAACAAGCAAGATACGCAAAGAAAGCAAACAAGCAACGAATATTTATCAAGATAGCAAGGCAAAGCTATCAAGCTAGCAACGCAAAGATAGCAAGCTCTCAATGCAAATCTAGCAAGTAAGCAACGCAAAATTCGCAAGTTAGTAACGCCAAGCTGGCATGCTAGAAACGGAAAGCTGGCAAGCTTACAAAGCACAGATGGCAACCTAGCAACGCAAACCTTTAAAGTTAAAAAGCAAGCAACGAAAAGCTTACAAGCTAGCAACGCAAAACATCAAGCTAGCAACGCCAAACTAGCAAGCTAGCAACGCAAAGCTAGCAAGCAAGAATTGTAAAGCTAGCAAGCTAGAACGCAAAGCTAGAAAACTAGCTACAAAGCTACCAAGATTGCAACGCAAAACTAGAAGGCAAGGAACTCAAAGCTAGCAAGTTAACAATTTATCAACGCTAAGCTAGCAAGCTAACAACGCAAATCTAGGACGTTAGCAACGCAAAGCTAGCAAGCTTGCAACGCAAATTTAGAAATTTAGCTTTCTAGTAACCAAAAGCTTAAAAGCTAGCAACGCAAAGCTAGCTAGCTAACAACGCTAAGCTAGCAAGCTAGCAACCCAAAACTAGAAAGGTAACGACGCAAAGCTAGTAAGCTAGGAAAACAAAGCTACAAAGCTAGCAACACAAAACTAGCAAACTAGAAACTCAAAGCAAGCAAGCAAGTTATCAAGCCAACAAAGGAAAACAAGCAAGCTAGAAACGCAAATCTAGCAAGAAGCACCGCACAGCAGGCAAGCTAGCAACGCAGACCTGGCAATCTATCAAAGCACACATTGCAAGCTACCAAAGCACACCTAGGAAACTAGCAAAGAAAACTTGCAAGCTAGCAACGGAAATCAAGCATTCTAGCAAGCTAGAAAAGCAAACATTTCAATCTAGCAACGCAAAGCTTGCAAGCTAGCAACGCCATCCTATCAAGTTACAAACGCAAAGCTAGCAATCTAGCAACGCAAATCTACCAAGCTTGCAACGCAAACCTAGCAAAATAGCAACGTAAATTTAGCAAGCTAGCAACCAAAGCTAGCAAGCAAGAAAAGCAAAGAACGCAAGAAAGCAAAGCAAAGCTAGCAAGCTAGGAACAAATATCTAGCAAACTTGCAACGCAAAGCTAGCAAGCTAGAAAAGCTAAGCTAACAATATAGAAAAGCAGAGCAGGCAAGCTAGCAAAGCCAAGCAGGAAAGCATGCAACGCAAAGCTGGCAAGCTAGCACCGCAAAGCTAGAAAGTTAGAAACGCATATCTAGAAATCTAGCAATCTAGCAACGGGAAGCTAGCAAGTTAGTAACGCAAAGCATGTTAGCTAACAACGCAAATCTAGCAAGTTACCAATTTAGCAACGGAAAGATAGCAAGCTAGCAACTCATAATTAGTAAGCTACAACTCATAACTAGCAAGCTAGCATCGCAAATATAGCAAGCTAGCAAGCTAGAAAAGCAAAGCTATCAAGCTAGCAACGCAAAGCTAGCAAACTAGCAACGAAAATCTAGTAAGATAGCAACGCAAAGATAGCAAGCTACAAAGCAAATCTAGCAATTAATAAGCTTGAAACGCAAAGCTAGCAAGCGAGCAACGCAAATCAAGCAGGCTAGCAACGCAAAAACCAGCAAGCTAACAAAGCCAGGCTATCAAGCTAGCAACGAAAACTAGCAAGCTTCCAACGCAAAGCTAGCAAGCTAGCAACACAAAATTAGCAAACAAGATAAGCAAAGCAAGCAAGCAAGCAACTCATAGCTATCAAGTTTGCAACTCAAATCTAACAAGCTGGCAACGCAAAACTAGCAAGATAGAAACGCAAAGCTAACAAGAAAGCAACGCAAAATTAGCAAGCTTGCAAAACTAAAATGGCAAGTTGGCAAAAAATCTGGCAAGCTTACAAAGCAGAGCTCACAATCTAGCAACGTAAAGGTGGCAAGTTTTCAACGCAATGCTAACAAGCTTGCAACGCAAAGCTAGCAAACTAGCAAGCTAACAACGGAAATCTAGCAAACTAGCAACGCAAAGCAAGCAAGTAAGCAACGCAAAGCTAGCAAGCTAGGATCGCAACGCTAGCAAGCTAGCAACGCAAAGCTAGGAAGCTAAGAACGCTAAGCTAGCAAGCTAGCAACGCAAAGCTACCAAGCTAGAAACGCAATGATAGGAATCCAGAATAGCAAATGAAGCAAGTTAGATCGCAAAGCTAGCAAGCTAGAAACGCAAAGCTACCGAGTTAGCGACGCAAATCTAGCCAGCTAGCAACGCAAAGCTAGCAATCCAGCAACGCAATGCTAGCAAGCTAGCAACGCAAATCTAGCAATCTATCATGGTAGCAAAGAAAACAAACAAGCTAGCAACGCAAATCTAGCAAGCTAGGAACGCCAAGCTAGCAAGATAGCAACCGAAAGCTAGCAAGTTAACAACGCAAAATATAGTAAGCTAGCAACGCAAAGCTAGCAAGCTAGCAACGCAGAGCTAGCAAGCTGGCATCGCAAAGCTAACAAGCAAGATAGGCAAAGCAAACAAGCAAGCAAGCAACGCATATTTATCAAGTTAGCAACCCAAAGATATCAAGCTAGTAACGCAAAGCTAGCAAGTTCTCAACGCAAAGCTAGTAAGTTAGCAACGCAAAGTTCAGCAACGCAAATCTAGCAAGCTAGTAATGAAAAGCTAGCAAGCTAACAAAGCCAAGCCTGCAAGTTAGCAAAGCAAAGCTACGAATCTAGCAACGCAAAACCTAGCTATTTAGCAACGCAAAGATAGGAAGCTAGCAACGAAATAGAGCAAGCAAGAAACGCAATGTAAGCAAGCAAGCAAGCTACGCTAAGCTGGCCAGCTAGCAGCTCAAAGCTAGCAACCTAGCAACGGAAAGCTAGCAAGTTAGCAACTCAAACCGAGCAAAATAGATCCGCAAATCTAGCAAGCTAGATACGGAAAGCTGGCAAATATACAACGCAAAGCTGGCAAGCTAGGAAAGCAAACTCACAGGCTAGTAACGCAAAACTAGCAAGGTAGCAACGCATATCAGGCAAGCTGGCAAGCTTGCAACGGAAAGCTAGCAAGCTAGGAACGTAAACCTAGCAAGGTAGGAACGCAAATCTAGCAATCTCGCAAGCTAGCAACAGAGAGCTAGCAAGCGAGCAACGCAAAGCTAGCAAGAGAGCAACGCCAAGTTGGCAAGCTAGGAACGGCAATCTAGCAAGCTAGCAACGGAAAGCTAGCAAGCTAGGAACGTAAACCTAGCAAGGTAGAAACGCAAATCTAGCAAGTTAGCAACGCAAATTTATCAAGCTAACAAGCTAGCAACGCAAATCTAGCAAGCTACCAAAGTCAAGCTAGCAAGGTAGCAACGCAATGTTACGAAGCTAGCAACGCAAAGGTAGCAATTTAGCAACACAATGTTAGAAAGCTAGCAACGAGATGTAGCAAGCAAGGAACGCAAAGAAAGCAAGGAAGCTACTCAAAGATAGCAAGCTAGAAAGGCAAACCTCGCAAGCTAGCAACGCAAATTTACCAAGCTAGCAATCTAGCAAAGCAGAGGAAACAAACTAGCAACGCAAAGTTAGGGAGTTAGCAACGCAAAGCTAGCAAACTAGCAACCCAATCTATCAAGTTAGCAACGCAATTCTAGCAATCTAGCACGCTAGCAACGCAGAGCCAGCAAGCAATCAACGCAAAACTAGCAAGATATCAACGCAAAGCTAGCAAGCTAACAACGGCCATCTAGCAAGCTAGCAAGGCAAAGCTAGCAAGCTAGAAACACAAAGTAGGCAAGCTAGCAAGGCAAGGATACCAAGCTAGCAACACAAAGCTAGCAAGCTAGCAAAGCAAATCTAGCAAGCTAACAACATTAATCTAGCAAGCAAGAAACGCAAAGTAAGCAAGCAAGCAAGCAACGCCAATCTAGCAATATAGCATAGGAAAGCTATCAAGCTAGCAAAGCAAAGCTAGCAAGCAAGTAACTGGAAGCTAGCAAGCTAGAATCCCAAAACAGGCTTGCTAGAAACGCAAAGCTGTCAAGCTAGAAACGCAATGCTAGCAGGGTTGCAACGCATATCTAGATAGCTAGAAAGCTAGGAACGGAAAGCTAGCTAGCTAGCAACGCAAAACTAGCAAGATAGCAACGCAAATTTAGAATTATAGAAAGCTAGCAACAGAAGGCTAGCAAACTAGCACAGGAAAGCTAGCAAGCTATCAACGCAAAGTTAGCAAGTTAGCAACGCAAAGCTAGCAAGCTAGATCGCAATGCTTGCAAGCTAGCATTGCAAAGCTACCAGGCTAGGAACGCAAGTCTAGCAAGCTACCAGCGCAAAGCTAGCAAGCTGCAACGCAAAGTTAGCAAGCTGCAACGCAAAGCTAGCAAGCTAAACAACGCAAAGCTGGCTAGCCAGAAACGCAAAGCTGGCAAGCTAGCAACGCAAAGCTGGCAACATAGCAACGAATATCTAGCATGCTAGCAACGCAAAGATAGCAAGCAAGCAAAGCAAAGCTAGCTAGCTAGCAACGCAAAAGCTAGCAAGCTAGCAACGCTAAATTAGCAAGCTAGCAACTCAAAGATAACACGATAGGAACGCAAAAATGGCAAGTTAGCAACACAAAGTTAGCAAGCTAGCAAAGCTTAGCTAGCAAGATAGCAATGCATAGTTAGCAATTTAGAAAGATAGCTACGCAAAACTAGCCAGCTAGCAAAGCAAAGCTGGCAAGCTAGAAACGCAATGCTGGCAAACTAGCAACGCAAAGCTGGAAAGTTAGCAACGCATATATAGCAAGCTAGCAACGCAAAGATAGCAATCTAGCAACGCAAAGCTAACAAGCTAGCAACGCAAAGCTAGCAAGCTAGCAAAGCAAGCTAGCAAGCTATCAACGCAAAACTAGGAAGCTAGAAAATCAAAAATAGAAAGCTAGCAATGAAAAGGTAGCTAGCCAGATGGCAAAGAAAGCAAGCTAGCAACGCAAAGCTACCAAGCTAGAAACACAAATCTACTAAGCTAGGAACGCAAAGCTAGCAAGGTAGAAACGCAAAGCTACCAAACTAGCAACGCGAAGTTAGTAAGCTAGCTACGCAAAACTAGCATGCTACCAACGATATCTAGTAATCTATCAAGCTTGAAACGCAAAGATAGCAAGCTAGCAACGCAAACCTTTCAAGCTAGAACGCAAAATTAGCAAACAAAAACGCAAAGATAGCAACGGAAACTATCAAGCTAGCAACGGAAAGCTGGCAAGATAGAAACGAAAAGCAGGCAAGTTACAAAAAAAGCTGCCAAGCTAGGAACGCAAAACTTTCTAGCTTGCAACGCAAAGCTGTCAAGTTAGCAACGCAAAGCTGACAAGCTAGCAACGCAAAACTAGCAAGGTAGCAACGCAAAACTACCAAGCTAACAACAGAAATCTAGCAAGATTGCAACGCAAACCTAGCGAGCTAGCAACACAACACTAGCAAGCTAGAAACGCAATGCCAGCAAGATTGCAACACAAAGCTAGCAATCTATCAAACTAAGCAACGCAAAGTTATCAATCTAGCAATACAAAGCTGGCAAGCTAGTAACGCAAAGCTGGCAAGCTAGCAACGCAAAGCTGGCAAGCTAGCAACGCATATCTAACAAGCTAGCAACGTAAACATAGCAAGCTAGCAACGGAAATCTAGCAAGCTAGCAACGCTAATCTAGCAAGATAGCAACGCAAAACTAGCAATCTGGCAACACATTGCTATAAAGACAGCAAGACAACTCTAGCAATATAGCAAGCTAGCAACGCAAACATAGCAATCTAGCAACGCAAAACTTGCAAGCTAGAACCCAAATCCGGCAAGCTAGGAACGCAAAGCTGACAGGTTTGTAACGCAAAGCTAGCAAGGTAGCAACGCATATCTAGAAGCTGGCAAGCTACGAACCGAAAGCTAGCAAGATAGCAACGCAAACCTAGCAAGGTGTCAACGCAAATTAAAAATCTAGCAATCTAGCAACACAGAGTTTGCAAGCGATCAACGCAAAGCTAGCAAGTTAGCAACGCAATGCTATCAACTATAAACGGCAATCTAGCAAGCTAGCATCGCAAAGCTAGCAAGCTAATAACGCAAATCTACCAAGTTAACAACGCAAAGCTACTAAGCTAGCAACGCAAAGCTAGCAAGTTTGCAACGCAAATTTATCAAGCTAACAAACTAGCAACGCAAAGCTAGCAAACTACCAAAGTCAAGCTAGCAAAGTAGCAACTCAAAGCTACGAAGCTAGCAACGCAAAGGTAGCAAATTAGCAACACAAAGTTAGGATGCTAGGAACGAGATATAGCTAGCAAGGAACGCAAAGAAAGCTAGGAAGCTACTCAAATCTAGCAAGCTAGAAACGCAAATCTAGAAAGCTAGCAACGAAAATCTACGAAGGTAGCAGTCTAGCAAAGCAACGCTAGCAAGCAAGCAACGCAAAAGTAGGGAGTTATCAACGCAAAGCTAGCAAGCTAGCAACCCAAGCTATCAAGTTAGCAACGAAATTCTA
>NW_019734336.1:23445-38165 GCF_002891405.2 Cryptotermes secundus
AGTGAATTACGAGTATATTTCATGATCTGGCTGTCCATGTGAAATCAGAGAAATCCAAGCCACGTGTGTGGTTTCTTGTAATGGTAGAAGGATTGTTCATATTGAGCTTTGAGCAGAATTGTAAGTGCGCCGTAACATGGCTGTCCTGTGGCTACGTAAGCGTAATCAGACGTGCTGATGTCTGGATTGAGTTGGTCAAGCAGTCTGTTGTACTCTGTAATATTCTAGTCTCTTGTGTGTATTCCTTGTTTGTTTCTTTGTTGTTCTGAATTTTCTTTTGTAATAAATGTTTTATTGTCATGGGACTGCTTGTGAAATTCATTGTAACATTAGGGAGACCAAACTATCAGACTAGGGAGAGATCCCGGCTTCCCCATGAGCTGGCGTAGAGGACACCCTCCCCCCTGGAGGGTGCACTAGCAACAAAAGCTACCAATCTAGATTACAATGCTTGAAGTTAGCAACGCAAAGCTACCAAGCTAGGAACGCAAAAATAGAAAGCTAGCAAAGCAAAAGTAGCAAGCTAGCGACTCAAAGATAGAAGCTATGCAACGCAAAGCTAGCAAGGTAGATCGCAAAGCAACAAAAGCTAGCAACGCAAAGCTACCAAGCAAGCAACTCAAATTTAGCATGCTAACAAGCTAGCAACGGAAGACAAGCAAACTAGCAACGGAAAGCTAGCAAGCTAGAAACGGAAAGATAGCAAGCTAGCAACGCAAAGTTGGCAAGCTAGCAACGCAAAGCTGGCAAGCTAGCAACCCAAAACTGGCAAGCTAGAAAAGTTTTTTCTGGCAAGCTAGCAACGCAAAGTTGGCAAGCAAGCAACGCAAAGCTGGCAAGCTAGCAACGCAAAGCTAGCAAACTAGTATCATAAAGCTAGCAAGATAGCAAAGCAAATCTAGCAAGTTAGAAACTCAAAGCTAGCAAAATAGCAACGCAAAGCTAACAAGCCAGCAATGAATATCAAGCAATCTAGCAAGCTAACAACGCAAAGCTAGCAAGATAGAAACGAAAAGCTGGCAAGCTAGCAACAAAAAGCAGGCAAGATAGCAACGCATATATAGCAAGCTAGCAACGCAAAGCTAGCAAGGTAGCAAGGAAAAGGTAACATGCAAGCAACGCAAAACTAGCAAGTAAGATAGCAAACCTAGCAAGCTAGCATCGCAATGCTACCAAGCTAGCAACGCAAAACAACAATGTAGAAACACAAAGCTAGCAAGCTAGCAACGCAATGGTATCAAGCCTGTTAAGCAAATCTAGTAATCAGGCAAAGCAAAGCTATCAAATTTGCAACGAAAAGCTAGAAGGCTGGCAACGCAAAGTTAGCAACGCCAAGTTAGCAAGGTAGCAACTCAAATCTAGCAAGCAAGAAAGCATGCAACGCAAAGCTAGCAAGCTAGCGACTCAAAGCTAGCAAGCTAGAAACTCAAAGCAACAAGCTAGCAAAGGAAAGATAGCAAAGTAGCATCGATATGATAGCAAGATAGCCACGCAATTCTAGCAAGCTAGGAACGCAAAACTGGAAAGCTAGAAACGCAACCTGGCAAGCAAGAAACCTAAAGCTGGCTAGCTAGCAAAGCAAATCTGTCAAGCTAACAACGCATTGCTTGCAAGGATGCAACGCATATCTAGTAAGCTAGCAAGTTAGCAGGGGAAAGCTAGCTAGATAGCAACGAAAAGGTAGCAAGGAGGCAACGCAAATTTAGCATGTTAGCAATCGAGCGACGGAAGGCTAGATAACTAGCAACGGAAAGCTAGAAGCTAGCAACGCAAATCTTGCAATCTAGGAACGCAAAGCTAGCAAGGTAGCAACGCAAATCTAGCAAGCTACCAAAGCCAAGCCTGCAATGTAGCAACGCAAAGCTTTGAAGCTAGAAAACAAAGCTTGCAATTTAGCAACGCAATGCTAGGAAGCTAGCAACGAAAGCTAGCAAGCAAGAAACGCAATGCAAGCAAGCAAACTAGGTAAAGCTAGCAAGCTAGAAACTCAAAGCAAACAAGATAGCAACGGAAAGCTAGCAAGGTAGCAACGCAAACTGGCATGCTAGCCACGCAAAGCTGGCAAGCTTCCAACGCAAAGACAGCAAGCTAACTACGCAAAGATAGCAAGCAAGAATATCAAAGCAAACAAGCAAACAAGCAACGCCAATCTAGCAACATAGCAAAGCAAAGCTCTCAAGCTAGCAAAGCAAAGCTAGTAACATAGCAACTGGAAGCTTGCAACCTAAACACGCAAAGATAGCAAGCTAGAAACGCAAATCTACCAAGCTAACAAGTTGCAACGCAAAGCTAGCAAGCTAGCAAATCAAAGCTAGCAAGCTAGCAACGCAAAGATAGCAAGTAAACAAAGTAAATCTAACAAGCTAGCAAGTTAGCAAAGCAAACCTAGCAAGCTTCTAACGCATATATAGCAATCTAGCAAGCTAGCAAAGCAAAGCTAGCAAGCTAGCAACGCAAAGCTCTAAGGTAGCAACGCAAAGTGGTAAGCTAGCAACGCAAATCTGGCAATCTAACAACGCAAAGCTGGAAAGCTAGCATCGAAAATCTAGGAAGCTAGCAACGCATATCTAGCAAGCTACCAGACTAGAAACGGAAAGCCAGCAAGCTAGCAACAGAAAACCTGCAAACTTGCAACGCCAAGCTGGCAAGCTAGCTACGCAATGCTGGCAAGCTAGCAACGCGAAGCTGGCAAGCTAGACACGCAAAGTTGGCAACATAGCAACGCCTATCTACCAAGCTAGCAAGCAAGCAAAGGAATGCTAGGAAGCTAGGAACGCAATGCAAATCAAGCTAGCAACGCAATGCTAGAAAGCTAGCAACGCAAATCCAGCAAGCTAGCAACGCGAAGCAAGCAAGCTAGCAACCCAAATTTATTAAGCTTACAAGCTAGCATCGTAAAGATAGCAGGATATCTGCGGCAATCTAGCAAGCTAGCAAAGCAAAGCTAGCAAGCTAGCAACGAAAATCTGGCAAGCTAACAACGCAAAGCTACCAAGCTCACAACGCAAACCTAGCAATCTAGAAACGCAAAGCTAGCAAGCTAGCAACGCAAAGCTAGCAAGCAAGAATCTTAAAGCAAGCAAGCAAGCAAAGCAAATCTAGCAAGATAGCAAAGCAAAGCTATCAAGCTAGCAAGTCAAAGCTAGTAACTTAGCAACAGGAAGCTAACAAGCTAGCAACTCAAAGATAGCCAGCTAGATACGCAAATCTGGCAAGCTACCAACGTGAAGATAGCAAGCTAGCAACGCAAACATGGCAAGCTAGCAACGCAAAACTGGCAAGCTAGCAACGCCAAGCTGGCATGCTAGCAAAGCTAGGCTAGCAAGCTAGCAACGCAAAGATAGCAAGCTATCAACGAAAAGCTAGAAAACTAGGAAGCTAGCAACACAGAGTTGGAAAGCGAGAAACGCAAAGCTAGCAAGTTAGCAACGGTAATATAGCAATCTAGCAAGGCAAAGCTAGCAAACTATCAATGAAAAATAGCATGCTAGCCTCGCAAAGCTACCAAGCTAGTAACGCAATGCTAGCAAGCTAGCAACGCAAACCTGGCAAGTTAGAAACGAAAAGCTGGCAAGCTAGCAACGCAAAACTAGCAAGCTAGGAACGCATATCTAGCAAGCTAGCAAGCTAGCAACGGAAATTAGCAAAATAGGAACTCAAAGCCATTAAGGTAACAACGCAAATATAGCATGCTTTCAAGCTAGCAACGAAAAGCTAGCAAAGTAGCAACGAAAAGGTAACAAGCTAGCAACGCAAAGCTAAAAAAGCTAGAAACGCAATGCTTGCAAGATAGCAACGTAAAGCTAATCGGCTACAAATAAATATCTAGCAATCTAGCGAGCTAGCAACGCAAAGTTAGCAAGCTAGGAACGCAAAGCTTGCAAGATATAAACGAAAAACTTACAACCTAGCAACGCAAACCTGGCAAGCTAGCAACGCATATCTAGCAAGCTAACAACGCAATCATAGCAAGATAGCAACGCAAAGCTCTCAAGATAGATAGCCAAGCTAGCAAGCTAGCAACGCAAAGCTACCAAGTTAGCAACGGAAAACTAGCAAGCTAGAAACGCAAACCTACCAAGCTAGCAACGCAAAGATATCAAGCTAGCCACGCAAGGCTAGTAATCTAGCGACACAAAGCTAGAAAGCTTGCAACGAAAAGCTAGAAGGCTAGCAACGCAAACCTAGCACGATAACAACGACAAACTAGCAAAGAATCTACGCAAAAATAGGAAGCAAGAAACGCAAAGGAAGCAAGCAAGCATGCAAAGCAAAGCTCGTAAGCTAGCAACTCAAAGCTAACAAGCTATCAACGGAAAGGTAGCAAGGAAGCAACGCAATGCTAGCAAGCTAGGAACGCAAATTGGCAAGCTAGCAACGCAAAACTAGCAAGCTAGCAACGCAATGTTAGCAAGCTAGCAACGCATATCTAACAAGCTAGCAAGCTAGAAACGGAAAGCTAGCAAGCTAGCAACGAAAAGCTGGCAAACTAGGAACGGATAGCTCGCTAGCTAGCAACGCAAATCTGGGAAGCTAGCAACACACAGCCGTCAAGCTAGCAACGCACAGTTAGCAACATAGCAACGCATATCTAGCAAGATAGCAAGCTAGCAACGGAAAGCTAGGAAGCTAACAACGCAATGGTAGCAAGTTAGCAAAGCAGAACTAGCAAGCGAGCAACGCAAAGCTAGGAAGATAGCAACGCAAAGCTATCAAGCTAGCAACGGCAATATATCAAACTAGCAACGCAATGCTAGCAAGCTAGAAAATCAAAACTAGCCAGCTAGCAACCAAACTAGTAAGCTAGCAACGCAATGCTAGCAAATTAGCAACGTAAATCTAGCATGCTAGCAAGGTAGCAAAGCAAAGCTAGCATGATAACAACGCTAAAATAAAGCTACCAACGCATATCTAGCAATCTAGCAAGCTAGCAACGCAAAACTAGCAAGCTACCAATGCATATCTAGCAATCTAGCAAACTAGTAACGCAAATCTAGCAAGATAGCAACGCGAAACTGTCAAGCTAGCAACTCAAACTTGGCAAGCTAGCAACGCAAACCTAGCAAGCTAGCAACGCTAAGCTAGCAAGCTAGATTCGCAAAGCAAGCAAGCTAGCAACGCAAAACCAGCAAAGAAAGCAACGCAAAACTATCAAGCTAGCAACGGAAAACTAGCAACAAACAAACGCAAACAAGCAAGCAAGCAACGCAAAGCTAGCAAGCTAGCAACGCAAACCTAGCAATCTTGCAACGCAAAGCTAGCTAGCTAGCAACGCATATCTAGCAAGGTAGCAAGCTAGCAACGGAAAGACAGCAAGCTAGCAACGAAAATCTGCCAACCTAGCAACGCAAATCTACCAAGCTAGCAACGCAAAACTAGCAAGCACGCAACGCATAGGTAGCAAGCAAGCAACGAAAGTTACCAAACTAGCAACGAAATGCTAGTAAGCTAGCAACGCAAAGCTAGAAAGCTTTCAACGAAAAGCTAGCAACCTAGCAACGAAAAGCCAGCAAGATAGCAACGAAAGCTAGCGAGCTAGCATCGCATATCTAGCAATCTAGCAAGCTAGCAACGCAATTCTAGCAAGCTAGCAAAGCAAAGCTAGCAAGCTAGCAACGCAAAGTTAGCAAGCTAGCAAAGCCAAGCTAACAAGGTAGCAACGCAAAGCTAGGAAGCAAGAAACGCACAGCAAGCAAGCAAGCATGCAACGCAAAGGTAGCAAGCTAGCAACTCAAAATTAGCAAGCTAGCAACGGAAAGCTATCAAGGTAGCAACGAAAAGCTAGCAAATTTTCCACGCAAATTTAGAAAGCTAGCAAAGCAAACTTGCCAGCTAGCAACACAAAGCTGGTAACCTACTAACGCAAAGCTGGCAAACTAGCAACGAAATCTGGCAAGCTAGTTACGAAATGCTGGCAAGATTGCAACGGAAACTGGCAAGTTAGAATCGCAAACCATGCTAGCTAGTAACGCTAAACTGGAAAGCTAGCAACGCAAAGCTGGCATGCTAGCTACGCAAAACTAGCAACATAGCAACGCATATCTAGCAGTTAGTAAACTAGCAATGGAAAGCTAGCAACACAATGCTAGCAAGGAGGCAACGCAAAGCTAGCAAGCTAGCAACGCAAAGCTAGCAAGCTAGCAACGCAAAGCTAGCAAGCTAGCAACGCAAAGCTAGCAAGCTAGCAACGCAAAGCTAGCAAGCTAGCAACGCAAAGCTAGCAAGCTAGCAACGCAAAGCTAGCAAGCTAGCAACGCAAAGCTAGCAAGCTAGCAACGCAAAGCTAGCAAGCTAGCAACGCAAAGTAAGCAAGCTAGCAACTCAAAGCTAGCTAGCTAGAAACGAAAGATAAAAAGCAAGAAAAGCAAAGCAAGCAAGCAACGCAAATCTAACAAGCTAGCAACGTAAAGCTAGCAAGGTAGTAACCCAAATCTAGCAACTAGCCACGAAATCTAGCAAGATAACAACGCAAATCTGGCAAGCCTGCAACGCAAAACCTGGCAAGCTCGCAAAGCAGAGCTGGCAATATAGCAACGCAAATCTAGCAAGCTAGCAACGCAATGCTAGCAAGCTAGCAACGCAATGCTAGAAAAGTAGCGAGCTCGCAACACAGAGCTAGAAAGCGAGGAAAGCAAAGCTAGCAAGATAGCAACGGTAAACTTGCAAGCTAGCAAGGCAAAGCTAGCAAGCTATCGACGAAAAGCAATCATGCTAGCCAAGCAAAGCTACCAAGCTAGTAACGCAAAGCTAGCAAGCTAGCAACGCAAAGCTAACAAGCTAGCAACGCAAAGACAGCAAGAAAGAATCGCAAAGAAAGCAAGCAACGCAAATCTAGCGAGATAGAAGAACAAAGGTATCAAGCTAGGAAGGCAAAACTAGCAACCTGGCAACTGGAAACTCGCAAGCTAGCAACAAAAATGTAGCAAGCTAGAAACGCAATGCTAGCAAGCTACCAACGTAAACATAGCTAGCTAACTACGCAAAGCTGCAAGCTATCAACGCAAATCTAGGAAGCTAGCAACGCAAAGCTAGCAAGCAAGCAACGCATATCTAGCAAGCTAGCAATCTAGAAACGGAAAGCTAGCAACGCAAAGTTGGCAAGCTAGCAAAGTAACGCTGGCAAGCTAGAAACGTAAAGCTGGCAAGCTAGCAAAGCACACTTGGCAAGCTAGCAACGCAAAGCTGGCAAGCTAGCAACGCAAAACTAGCAAGTTAGCAACGCATATTAGGCAAGCTAGCAAGCTAGCAACGGAAAGTTAGCAAGCTAGCAACGCAGAGATATCAAGGTAGCAACGCAAATCTATCATGCTTTCAAGCTAGCATCGAAAAGCTAGGAAACTAGCAACGGAAAGCTAACAAGCTAGCAACAGAAAGATAGCAAGCTAGAAACGCAAAGCTAGCAAGATAGCAACGCAAAGCTGGCAAGCTAGCAACGCAAAACTAGCAAGCTAGCAAAGCATATCTAGCAAGCTAGCAAGCTAGCAACGGAAATTAGCAAAATAGAACTCAGATCTATCAAGGTAGCAAAGCAAATCTAGCATGCTTTCAAGCTAGCAACGAAAAGCTAGCAAACTAGCAACGGAAATTTAACAAGCTAGTAACGCAAAGCTAAAAAAGCTAGAAACGCAAAGCTAGCAAGATAGCAACGCAAAGCTAATCGGCTAGCAACAAATATCTAGCAATCTAGCGAGCTAGCAACGCAAAGTTAGCAAGCTAGGAACACAAAGCTTGCAAGATATAAAATAAAAACGGCAACCTAGCAACGCAAAGCTGGCAAGCTAGAAACGCAATCCCTAGCAAACTAGCAACGCAAAGATATCAAGCTAGCCACGCAAGGCTAGTAATCTAGCCACACAAAGCAGAAAGTTTGCAATGAAAAACTAGAAGGTTAGCAACGCAAAACTAGCACGATAGCAACGACAAACTAACAAAGTAGCTACGCAAAATTAGGAAGCAAAAACGCAAAGGAAGCAAGCAAGCATGCAAAGCAAAGCTCGTATGCTAACAACTCAAAGCTAGCAAGCTATCAACGGAAAGCTAGCAAGAAAGCAACGCAATGCTAGCAAGCTAACCACGCAAATCTAGCAAGCTAGCAACGCAAAGATAGCAAGCTAGAAACGCAAAGCTAGCAAGCTACCAACGCAAACCTAGCAAGCTAGCAACGCAAAGTTGCAATCTAGCAACGCACACTAGTAAGATGGCAACGCAAATCTACCAAGCTAGCAAGCTAGTAATGCAAAGCTAGCAAGCTAACAAATCAATGCTTGCAAGCTAGCAACGCAAAGATAGTAAGTTAGCAACGTAAATCTAGCAAAATAGCAAGGAAGCAACGCAAAGCTAACAAGTTACCATCGCATATATATCTATTTAGCAAGGTAGCAACCCATAGCTAGCAAGCTAGCAAAGCAAAACTGGCAAGCTAACAACGCAAACCTGGCAAGCTAGCAACGAATATCTAGCAAGCTAGAAACGCAAAGATAGCAAGCTAGCAAATCAAAGATATCTAGCTGGCAACGCAATGCTAGCAAGTTAGAAACGCATAGCTAGAAAGCTAGCAACGCTAGAGATAGCAAGCTAGCAACGCTAAGATAACAAGCCAGATCGCAAAGCTTGCCAGCTAGCAACGCAAAACTACCAAGCTAGCAATGAAAAAATAGCAAGCTAGCAACGCAAAGCTAGCAAGCTAGCAACGCAAATCTAGCAAGCTAGCAACGAAAAGCTACGAAGCTAGCAACAAAAATGTAGGAAGTTAGCAACGCAAAGATAGCAACTTATCAACGCAAAGCTAGCAAGTTAGCAACGCAAAGCTATCAAGCTAGCAACGCAAATCTAGCAATCTAGCAACGCAAAGCTAGCAAGGTAGCAACGCATAGCTTTGTAGCTAGCAAAGAAAAGCTAGAAATTTAGCAACGCAATGTTAGGAAGCTAGCAACGAAAGCTAGCAAGCAAGAAAAGCAAAGCAAGCAAGCAAACTACGCAAAGCTAGCAAGCTAGAAGCTCAAAGCCAGCAAGCTAGCAACGGAAAGCTAGCAAGGTAGCAACGCAAAGCAACCAAGCTAGATACGCAAATCTAGCAAGCTAGCAACGCAAATTTGGCAAGCTAACAACGCAAACTGGCATACTAGCAACGCAAAGCTGGCAAGATAGCAACGCAAAGCTGGCAAGCTTCCAACGCAAAGCTAGCAAGTTAACAACGCAAAGAAACAAGCAAGAATCTCAAAGCAAACAAGCAAACAAGCAACTCAAATCTAGCAACAAAGCAAATCCAAGTTCTCAAGCTAGCAATGCAAAGCTAGCAACCTAGCAACTGGAAGCTAGCAACCTAGCAACGCAAAGATAGCAAGTTACCAACGCAAAGAAAGCAAGCTAGCAACTCATATCTACCAAGCTAGCAAGCTAGCAACGCAAACCTAGCAAGCTAGCAAATCAAAGCTAGCAAGCTAACAACGCAAAGATAGCAAGTAAACAAAGTAAATCTAGCAAGCTAGCAAGTTAGCAAAGCAAAGCTAGAAAGCTACCAACGCATATCTAGCAACATAACAACGCAATGATAGAAAGCTATCTAAACGCATATATAGCAATCTAGCAAGCTAGCATATCAAAGCTAGTAAGCTAGCTAAGCAAAGCTTTCAAGCTAGCAACGCAAAGCTTTCAGGCTAGCAACGCAAAGTGGTAAGCTATCAACGCAAATCTGGCAATCTAGCAACGCACAACTGGCAAGCTAGCATCGGAAATCTAGGAAGCTAGCAACGCATATCTAGCAAGCTAGCAAACTAGAAACGGGAAGCTAGCAAGCTAGCAACACAAAGCTGGCAAACTTGAAACGCAAAGCTGGCAAGCTAGCAATGCAATGCTGTCTAGCTAGCAACGCAAACTCTCAAGTTAGCAACACAAAGATGGCAAGATAGCAAAGCAAATCTAGCAACATTGCAACGACTATCTAGCAAGCTAGCAAGCTAGAAACGGAATGCTAGAAGCTAGCAACGCAATGCTATCAAGCTAGCAACGCAATGCTAGAAAGCTAGCAACGCAAAGCTAGCAAGCTAGTAACGCGAAGTTAGCAAGCTAGTAACCAAAATTTATCAAGCTTACAAGCTAGAAACGCAAAGCTAGCAAGATAGCAGCGGCAATCTATCAAGCTAGCAAAGGAAAGCTAGCAAGCTAGCAACAGAAATCTAGCAAGCTAACAACGCAAAGCTAAGAAGCTATCAACGCAAACCTAGCAATCTAGCAACGCAAAACTAGCAAGCTAGCAACGCAAAGCTAGCAAGCAAGAATCGCAAAGCAAGCAAGCAACGCAAATCTTGCAAGATAGCAAAGCAAAGCTATCGAGCTAGCAAATCAAAGCTAGCAAAAAGCAACAGGAAGCTAGCAAGCTAGCAACGCAAAGATAGCCAGTTAGATACGCAAAACTAGCAAGCTACCAACGTGAAGATAGCAAGCTAGCAATGCAAAGCTGTTAAGATTGCAACGCAAAGCTGGCATGTTAGCAAAACTACGCTTGCAAGCTAGCAACGCAAAGCTAGCAAGATAGCAACGCAAAACTAGCAAGCTAGCAACGCAAAGCTACCAAGTTAGCAACGCAAAATTATCAAGCTAGCAACGAAAAACTAGCAAGCTAGCAACGCAAATCAACCTAGCTAGCAACGCAAAGCTACCAAGCTAGCAACCCCAAGCTAGCAAGCTAGCATCGCGAAGCTAGCAAGCTAGCAACGCAAATCTATCCAGCTAGCAACGCATATCTAGGAATTTAGCAAGCTAGCAACGCAAAACGAGCTAGCTAGCAACGCAAAGCTAGCAAGCTAGCAACGCAAAGCTAGCAAGCTAGCAACGCAAAGCTATCCAGCTAGCAACGCATATCTAGCAATCTAGCAAGCTAGCAACGCAAAACGAGCTAGCTAGCAACGCCAAGCTTGCAAGGTAGCAATACAAACCTATCAAGCTATCAAAGCAAAGCTTGCAAGCTAGCAAAGCAAGGCTGCCACGCTAGCAACGCAAAGCTAGCAAGCTAGCAACGCAAAGCTAGATTGCAAGAAACGCAAAGCTAAATTTAGCCACGCAAATCTAGATAGCTATCAACGCAAAGCTGGCAAGCTAGCAACGCAACTTTGTAAGCTAAAACGCAAAGCTGGCAAGCTAGCAAGCAAAAGCTGGCAAACTAGCAACGCATATCTGGCAAGCTAGCAACGGAAAGCTAGCAAGCTAGCAACGCAAAGCTAGCAAGCTAGCAACGGAAGCTAGCAAGGTAGCAACGCAAAGCTGGCAAGCTAGCCACGTAAATCTATCAAGATGGCAACGCAAAGCTGGAAAGCTAGCAAAGCAAACTGGCAAGCTAGCGACGCAAATTGGCAAGCTAGCAACGCAAAGCTCTCAAGCTAGCAACGCAAATTTGGCAAGCGAAAACGAATATCTAGCAATCTAGGAAAGGAAAGCTAGCAACGCAAAGCGAGCAAGCTTCTACGCATATCGAGCAATCTAGCAAGCTAACAACCCAAAGCTACCAAGCTAGCAACGCAAAGCTATCAAGCTAGCAACGCAAAGGTCGCAAGCTAGCAACGCAAAGTTAGCAAGCTACCAACGTAAAGATAGCAAGCTAGCGAAGCAAAGCTACCAAGATAGCAACGCAAAGATAGCAAGTTAGCAACGCAAAACAAGCAAACTAAGAACTCAAAGCCAGCAAGATAACAACTCAGAGCTATCAAGCTAGCAACGCAAATCTAGCAATCTAGCAAGCTAGCAACGCGAAGATAGCAAGCTAGCAACGCACAGCTAGCAAGATAGCAACTCAAAGCTAGCAAGTTAGCGACGCAAATCTAGAAATCTATCAACTCAAAACAAGCCAGCTAGCAACGAAAGCTAGCAAGTGAGAAACTCAAAGCAAGCAAGCAAGCAATGCAAAGCTAGCAGTCTAGCAACGCAAAGCTAGCAAGCTAGCAACGCAAAGCTAGGAATCTAGCAACGTAAACTGGCAATGTACAAGGCAAATCTAGCAAGTTAGACACACAAATCAAGCAAGCTAGCAACGCAAACCTGGCAAGCTAGCAACGCAAAGCTGGCAAGCTAACTAAGCAAGGAAACCAAGCTAGCAACGCAAAGATAGGGAGCTAGCACACAAAGCTAGCAAGCTAGAAACGAAAGCTAGAAACAAGAAACGCAAAGCAAAGAAATAAGCAAGGAAAGCGAAGCTAACAAACTAGCAAAATAAAAGTTAGCAAGCTTGCAACGCAAATCTAGCAATCTAGCAAAACATGGCTAGCAAGCTAGAAACGCAAGCCTAGCAAATTAGCAACGCAAATCTGACAAGCTAGCAAACTAGCAACGCAAAGCAAGGGAGTTAGCAACGCAAAAGTGGCAAGTTAGCAACGCAAAGCTAGCAAGCGAGCAACGCAAAGCTAGTAAGATAGCTACACAAAGCTAGCAAGCTAGAAACCGCAAAGTATCATGATAGCAACGGCAATCTATCAAGCTATCAACGCAAAGATAGCAAGCTAGCAAACCAAACTAGCCAGCTAGCAAACAAAGCTAGCGAGCTAGCAACGAAAAGCTAGCAAATTAGCAACGTAAATCTAGCATGCTAGCAAGCTACCAACCCAAATTTAGCAAGCTAGCAACGCAAAGCTATAAAGCTACCAACGCATATCTAGCAATATATCAAGCTAGCAAAGCAAAACTAGCAAGTTACCAACGCATATCTAGCAATCTAGCAAGTTAGTAACGCAAAGCTGGCAAAAAAGCAACGCCAAGCCGGCAAGCTAGCAACTCAAACCTGACAAGCTAGCAACGCAAAGCTAGCAAGCTAGCAATACAAAGCTAGCAAGCTAGATACGCAAAGCAAGCAAGCTAAAATCGTTAAGATACAAGCTAGCAACGCAAAGCTAACAAGCTAGCAACGCAAAGCTAGCAAGTTAGCAACGCAAAGCTAGCAAGCTAGCAACTCATAACCAGCAAGATAGCAACGCAAAACTATCAAGCTAGCAACGAAAATCTAGCGACATTGCAAGCTATCAACTCAAAGCTAGCAAGCTAGTTACGCAAAACTAGCAAGCTAACAATACAAAGCTTGCAAGCTAACAACGGAAAGCCAGCAAGGTAGCAACGAAAAGCTAGCAAGCTAGACATGCAAATCTAGAAAAGCTAGCAACACAAACCTGGCCAGATAACAACGCAAACTGGCAAGCTATCAACTCAAAGCAGCCAAGCTATCAAAGCAAAGCTGGTAAGCTTGAAACGCAAAGTTGACAAGCTAGAAACGCCAAGCTGGNACGCAAAGCTGGCAAGCTAGCAACGCAAAGCTAGCAAGTATGCAACGCAAAGTTAGCAGCAAGAATTGGTAAGAAAGCAACGCAAATCTAGCAAGATAGCAAAGCAAAGCTATCAAGCTAGAAAAGCAAAGCTAGCAATCTATCAACTGGAAGCTAACAAGCTAACAACGCAAAGATAGCAAACTAGAAACGCAAAGCTAGCAATCTACCAACGCAAACATAGCAAGATAACAAGGCAACGCTGGCATGCTAGCAACGCAAATCTAGCAACCTAGCAAGGTAGCAACGCAAAGCTAGCAAGCTAGCAATGTAGCAACGCAAAGCTAGCAAGCTAGCAAATCAAAACTAGCAAGCCAGCAACGCAAAGATAACAAGCTAGCAACGCAAACTAGCAAGATAGCAACGTAAATCTAGCATGCTAGCAACGCAAATCTAGCAAGCTAGCAACGCAAACTAGCAAGATAGCAACGTAAATCAAGCATGCTAGCAACGCAAAGCTAGCAAGCTACTTCGCATATATAGCAATCTAAGTACCTAGCAACGAAAGCTAGCAACTTAGCAAAGCAAAGCTGGCAAGCTAGCAACGCAAAGTTAGCAAGCTAGCAACGCAAAGGTAGCAAGCTACCAACGTACAGATAGCAAGCTAGAAACGCAAAACTACCAAGCCTGCAACGCAAAGGTAGCAAGATAGCAACGCAAATCTATCAAGCAAGCAACGCAAATTTACAATATAGCAAGCTAGCAACGCAAAGCTAGCAAGCTAGCAAAGCAAAGCTAGCAAGCTAGCAACGCATAGCTAGCAAGTTAGGAACGCAAACCTATCAAGTTAACAACCCAAATCTAGCAATCTTGAAACTCAAAACAAGCAAGCCATCAACGAAAGCTAGCAAGTTAGAAACTAATGCTAGAAAGCAGGCAAGCAACGCAAAGCTAGCCATCTAGCAACGAAAATCTAGCAAGCTAGCAACGCAAGGCTAGAAAAGCTAGCAACTTAAAGCTGGCAAGGTACAAAGCAAATCTAGCAAGTTAGCCACACAAATCAAGCAAGCTAGCAACCCAAACCTGGAAAGCTAGCAACGCAAAGGTGGCAAGCTAACAAAGCAAATATAGCAAGCTAGCAACGCAAAAATAGGAAGGCAGCACGCAAAGCTAGCACTCTAGGAACGAATGCTAGAAATAAAAACGCAAAGCAAACAAACAAGCAAGCAACACGAAGCTATCAAGCTAGCAAAATAAATCTAGCAAGCTTGCAACGCAAAAGTAGCAATCAAGCAACACATAGTTAGCAAGCTAGAAACGCAAAGCTAGCAACCTCTCAACGCAAATCTAGCAAGCTAGCAAACTTGCAACGCTAAGCAAGGGAGTTAGCTACGCAAAACTAGCGAGATAGCAACGCAAAGCTATCAAGCTATAAACGGCAATCTATCAAGTAAGCAACGGCAATCTATCAAGCTAGCA
>NW_019734337.1:0-9057 GCF_002891405.2 Cryptotermes secundus
CACAAAAATATCAAGATGAAAACGCAAACTGGCAATCTAGCAACGCAAAGAAGGCAAGCTAGCAAAGAAAAGCTGCAAGCTAGCAACGCAAACCAGGAAGCTAGCAACGCAATGCTAGCAAGCCAGCAACGTAATGCTAGCAAAGTAGCTACGCAAAGCTAACAACAAGCTACGATAATCTAGCAAGCTAGAAACAAAAGCTGGCCAGCTAGCAACGCAAAGCTTGCAAGCTAGCAACGCAAAGCTAGCAAGCTAGCAACGCAAAGCTGGCAAGCTAGAAACGCAAAACTGTCTAGCTCGCAACGCAAAGCTGGCAAGCTAGCAACTCAAAACTAGCAAGCTAGCAACGTAATGTTAGCAAAGTAGCTACGCAAAGCTAACAAGCAAGCTAGGCATATCTAGCAAGCTAGCAAAGCTAGCATGCAACAACGCAAAGCTAGCAAGGTTGCGACGCAAAGCAAAATATAACAAACTAGCATTGCAAAGATAGCAAGCTAGAACGCAAAGCTATCAAGCTAGCAACGCAAAGCTAACAAGTTTGCAACGCACATATACCAAGCTAGCAACGCAAAGCTAGCAAGCTAGCAACGCAAAGCCAGCAAGCTAGCAACGCAAAACTATCAAGCTAGGAACGCAAATCTAGCATTCTAGCAAGCTCTACAACGCAAAGCTTGCAAGCTAGCCACGCAAAGCTAGAAAGCTACCGAAGCCAAGCTAGCAAGGTAGCAACGCAAAGCTACGAAGTTAGCAACGCAAAGCTAGCAATTTAGCAACGGAATGCTAGGAAGCTACCAAGGAAATCTAGCAAGCAAGAAACGCAAAGCAAGCAAGCATGCTACGCAAAGCTAGCAAGCTATAAAATCAAAGCTAGCATGCTAGCAACGGAAAGCTAGCAAGGTATCAACGCAAATCTAGATACTTAGCCATGCAAATCTAGCAAGATAGCAACACAAAGATAGCAATCTGACAACGCAAACTGGCAAGCTAACAACGCAAACCTGGCAAGCTAGCAACGCAAAGCTGCAAGCTAGCAACGCACACTAGGAAGCTAGCAACGCAAAGCCAGCAATATAGCAACGCAAAACAATATAGATAGCAAAGCAAACCTAGCATTCTAACAAGATCAGCAACGAAAAGTTAGCAAGCTAGCCACGCAAATCTAGCAAACTACCAAAGCCAAGCTACAAAGGTAGCAACCCAAAGCTACGAAGCTTTCAACGCAAGCTAGAAATTTAGCAACGGAAAGTTGGAAGCTAACAAGGAAATCCAGCAAACAAGAAACGCAAAGCAAGCAGCAAACTACGCAAAGCTAGCAAGCTAGCAACTCAAATCTAACAAGATAGCGAGGGAAAGCTAGCAAGGTAGCAACGCAATCCTAGCAACTTAGCCTCGCGAATCTAGCAAGATACCAACACAAAAATAGCAAGCTGACAACGCAAACTGACAAGATAGCAACGCAAATATGGCAAGCTAGCAACGCAAAGCTGCAAGCTAGCAACGCACACTAGGATGCTAGCAACGCAAAGCTAGCAAGCTAGCAATGCAAAGCAACCAATTTAGCATCACAATGCTAGTAAGCTAGCAACGCAAAGCTAGCATGCTTGCAACGAATAGCTAGCAAGTAGGATCGCAAAAGTAGCAAGCTAGCAACGCAAAGCTACCAAGCTAGCAACGAAAAACTAGCAAGCTAGATACGCAAAGCCAGCAAGATAGCAAAGAAAATAGCAAGTTAGCAACGCAAATATAGCAATTTAGCAAGCTAGCAACGCCAAGCTCGCAAGGTAGCAACGCAAATCTAGCAAATTTGCCACGCATATTTTACAAGATAGCAACACAAAGTTTGCAAGCTGACAAGGCAAACTGGCAAGCAGGCAACGCAAAATTGGCAAGCTAGAAACGCAAAGCTGCAAGCTAGCAACGCAAACAAGGAAGCTAGCAATGCAAATCTAACAAGCTAGCAACGCAAAACTTGCAAGCTAGCAACTTAAAACTAGCAAGCTAGCAACGGAAATCTAGGAAGGTAGGAACGAAAGAATAGCAAGCTCGCCACGCATATCTAGCTAGCAAGAAACGCAAAGCTGTGAAAATAGCAACGCAAATTGGCAAGAGAACAACGCAAATCTGGCAAGCTACCAACGCATATCTAGCAATAAAACAAGCTTGCAACGCAAAGGTAGGAAGCTAGCAACGCAAAGCTGGCAAGATAGCAACGCAAAGCTACCAAACTTCCAACGCAAAAATAATAAGCTAGCAAAGAAAATTTAGCAAGCTAGCAAAGAAAAGCTAGCAAGCTAGATACGCAAAACAAGCAAGATAGCAAAGAAATGTAGCAAGTTAGCAACGCAAATCTAGCAATTTTGAAAGCTAGCAACGCAAAACTAGCTAGCTAGCAACGCAAAACTAGCAAGCTATTAAATAAAAGCTGGTAAGCTAGAGACGCAAAGCTGGCAAGCCAGAAACGCAAAGCTGGCAAGTCAGAAAATCAAAGCTGGCATGCTAGCAACGCATATCTTGCAAGCTAGCAAATCAAACATAGCAAGATAGCAACGCAAAACTAGCAAGCTAGCAACGCAAAGGTAACAAGAAAGCAAAGCAAAGCTAGCCAGCTAGCAACGCAAAGATAGTAAGCTAGCAACGAAAAGCTAGCAAGAAAATTCGCAAAACTAACAAGCTAGCAACGCAAAACTAGCAAACTAAGAACGCAAAGCTAACAAGCCAGCAACGCAAAGCTTCCAAACTAGCAACGCAAAGATAGTAAGTTAGCAACGAAAACTAGCAAGCTAGCAACGAAAAGCTAGCAAGCTAGATACGCAAAACAAGCAAGATAGCAAAGAAAGGTAGCAAGTTAGCAACGCAAATCTAGAAATTTTGAAAACTAACAACGCAAAGCTAGAAAGCTAGCAACGCCAAGCTAGCAATTTATCAACGCAAAGCAAAGAAGCAAGAAACGCAAATATAGACAAAGCTAGAAACGCAAATATATCTAGGTAGCACGCAAACTTGCAAGCTACGAACGCAAATCTGGCATGCTAGCAACGCTTATCTAGCAATCTAGCAAGCTAGCAAAGCAAAGATAGCATGCTAACAAAGCAAAGCTAGCAAGCTAACAACGCAAAGCTGGCAAGCTAGCAACGCATATCCAGCAAGCTAACATCGCAAAGATAGCAAGCTAGCAACGCAAAGCTAGCAAGCTAACAACGTAAAGCTATCAAGCTACGAACGCAAAGCTAGCAATCTAGCAAAGCAAAGATAGCAAGCTAGCAACGCAAAGCTAGCAAGCTTGATCGCAATGCTTGAAATTACAACGAAAAGCTACCAAGCTAGCAACGCAAATCTAGAAATCTAGCACGCAAAATGCTAGCAAGATTGCAACGCAGAGCTAACAACCTAGCAACGCAAAGCTAGCAACCTAGCAACGCAAAACCAGCAAGATAGCAACGCAAAACTATCAAGCTAGTAACGCAAATCTAGCATTCTAACAAGCTCAGCAAAGCAAAGCTTGGAAGCAAACCACGCAAAGGTAGCAAACTACCAGATCCAAGCTAGCGAGGTAGAAAGGCAAATCTACGAAGCTAGCAACGCAAAGCTTGCAATTTAGCAACGGAAAGCTAGGAAGCTACCAAGGAAATCTAGCAAGCAAGAAACGCAAAGCAAGCTACGCTAAGTTTGGAAGCTAGAAACTCAAAGCTAGCAAGCTAGCAACGGAAAGCAAGCAAGGTAGCAACGCAAATCTTGCAACTTAGACACGCAAATCTAGCAAGATAGCAACACAAAGATAGGATGCTGACAACGCAAACTGGCAAGGTAGCAACTCAAACTGGATAGCTAGCAACGCAAAGCTGCAAGCTAGCAACGCAAACTAGGAAGCTACCAACGCAAATCTAGCAAGCTAGCAACGCAAAGCTGGAAAGCAAGAAACGCAAAGCTGCCTAGCTAGCAACGCAAAACTGGCAAGCTAGCAACGCAAAGCTGGCAAGCTAGCAACGCAAAGCTAGCAAGTTAACAACGCATATTTAGCAAGCTAGCAAGCTGGAAACTGAAAGCTACCAACGCAAAGTTAGCAAGGTACCAACGCAAATTTAACATGCTAGCAATCTAGCAACGGATAGCTAGCAAACTAGCAACGGAAAGCAGGCAAGATAGAAACGAAATGCAGGCAAGGTAGAAACGAAAGCTGGTAAGATAGCAACGCATATATAGCAAGCTAGCAACGCAAAGAGACAAGCGATCAACGCAAAGCTAGCAAGCTAGCAACGGAAATATAGCATGCTAGAAACGCAAAGCTAGCAAGCTAGATCACAAAGCTAGCAAGATAGCAAAGCAAAGCTAAAAAGCCAGCAACGTAAATCTAGCAAGATAGCAACGCAAATCTACCAAGCTTGCAACGAAAAGCTAGCAAGCTAGAAACGAAAAACCAGCAAGATAGCAACGAAAGTTATCAAGATAGCAACGCTAATCTAGAAATCTAGCAAGCTTGCCAAGCAAAGCTAGTAGGCTATCAAAGCAAAGCTAGCAACATAGCAAGCCAGCAACTGAATGATAGAAAATTAAAAACCTAAAGCTAGCAAGGTAACAAAGCAAATCTAGCGTGCTAGCATGCTAGCAACGGAAAGCTTGCAAACTAGAAACGGAAAGCTAGCAAGCTATCATCGCAAACCTAAAAAGCTAGAAACGCAAAGCTTGCAAGATACCAACGCAAAGCTAAGAAGCTAGCAACGCATATGTAGCAATCTAGCAAGTTAGTTAATCAAAGCTAGCAATGTAGCAACGCAAAGCTTGCAAGATAGAAACGAAAAGCTGGCTAGCTGGAAACGGAAAGCTGGCAATTTAGGTACGCATATCTAGCAAACTAGCAAAGCAAAGATAGCAAGCTAGCAACGCAAAGCTAGCAAGCTAGCAACGCAAAACTAGCAAGCTAGGAACGCAAACTTAGCCAGCTAGCAACGCAATGCTAGCAAGCTAGATCGCAATGCTTGCAAGAGACCAAGGCAACGATAAGAAGATAGCAATGCAAAACTAGCAAACTAGCAACGCAAAGCTAGCAAGCTAGGAAAGCAAAGCTACCAACATAGCAACGGAAAGCGAGCAAGATATCAACGCAAACCTAGCAAGGTAGCAACGCAAATCTAGCAATTTAGCAAGCTAGCAACACAGAGCTAGCAAGCGAGTAAAGCAAAACTAGCAAGATAGCAACGCAAAACTAGCAAAATAGCATCGCAAAGCTAGCAAGCTAGAAACGGCAATCTAGCAAGCTAGCAACGCAAAGCTAGCAAGCTAACAACGCAAATTTACCAAGCTAGCAAAGCAAAGCTCCCAAGCTAGCAACGCAATGCTAGCAAGTTAGCAACGCATATTTATCAAACTAACAAGATAGCAACGCAAAGCTTGCAAATTCTCAACGCAAACCTTGAAAACTAGCAACACAACGCTAGCAAGCTTGAAACGCAAAGCTAGCAACCTAGCTACGCAAATCAAGCAAGCTTGCATTCTAGCAACGCAAAGCTAGAAAAATAGCAACGCAAAGTCAGTGAGTTAGCAAAGCAAAGTTAGCAATTTAGCCACCCAAAGCTAGCTAGCTAGCAACTCAAATCTAGTAAGATAGCAACGCAAACTATCTAGCTAGCAACACAAATTTAGCAATCTAGCATGCTAGCAAAAAATAGCTAGCAAGCTAGCAATTCAAAACTATAAAGCTAGCAACGCAAAGCTAGCAAGCTTGCTACGCTAAGCTACCAAGCTAACAACGAAAAGCTAGCAAGCTAGCAACGCAAATTTAGCATGTTAGCAACTCAATGATAGCAAGCAAGAATCGCTAAGCAAGCAAGCAAGCAACGAAAATCTATTAGATATAGCAAAGCAATCAAGATAGCAATGCAAAGCTTGCAATCTAGCAACTGGAAGCTACCAAGCTATCACCGCAAATATAGCAAGTTAGAAACGCGAAGCTAGCAATTTACCAACGCAAAACTAGCAAGCTAGCAACGCAAAGCTGACAAGCTAGCAACGCAAAATACCAAGCTAGCAAGCTAGCAAACAAAGATAGAAAGCTAGAAAATCAAAGCTAGCAAGATAACAACGCAAAGTTAGCAAGCTAGCAACGTAAATCTAGCAAGCTAGCAAAATAGCAACGCAACGCTAGCAAGCTATCAAAGCAAAGCTAGCAAGCTACCAACGCGTATCTAGCAATCTAGCAAACGCAAAGCTAGTAAGCTAGTAACGCAAAGCTGGCAAGCTAGCAACGCAAAGTTGGCAAGTTAGCTAAGCATATCTAGCAAGCTAGCAACTCAAAGGTAGCAAGTTAGCAAAGCAAAGCTAGCAAGCTATACGCAAAGCTAGCAAGATAGCAACGCATAGATAGCAAGCTAGCAACGCAAAGGTGGCAAGCTAGATCGCAAAAGCTTACAAGAGAGCATCGCAAATCTATCAAGCTAGCAACGCATAGAGAGCAAGCTAGCAACGCAAAAATAATAAGCTAGAAAGAAAATCTAGCAAGCTAGCAAATAAAAGATAGCAAGCTAAATACGCAAAGCTATCAAGCTAGCAAAGCAAATCTGGCAAGCTAGCAACGCAAAGCTGGCAAGCCATCAATGCATATCTAGCAAGATAGCAACGAATACATAGCAAGCTAGCAACGCAAACCTAGCAAGCTAGCTACGCAAAGCTCGCAAGCTAGCAAGCAAAGCTAGCAAGCTAGCAACGTAAAGATAGTAAGCTAGCAACGAAAAGCTAGCAAGCTACATTGCAAAACAATCAAGCTAGCAACGCAAAGCTAACAAAATAGCAACGCAAGACTAGCAAGCTTGGAACGCAAAGCTAGCAAGCTAGCGACGCAAAACTTCCAAACTAGCAAACCCAAAAATAATAAGCTAGCAAGCTAGCAACGAATAGCAAGCAAATTACATACGCAAAGTCAGCAAGAGAGCAAAGAAAGCTAGGAAGGTAGCAACGCAAATCTAGCAAATTTAGAAAGCTAGCAACGCAAACCTAGCATGCTTGAAACACAAAGATAGCAAGATAGCAAAGCCAAGCTAGCAAGTTAGCAACTCACAGCTAGGAAGCAAGAAACTCAAAGAAAGCAAGCAAGCATGCAACGCAACGCTGGCAAGATAGCAACTCAAAACTAGCAAGCTAGCAATGAAAAGCTAGGAAGCAAGAAACGCAAAGCAAGCAAGCAAGCATGCAACGCACAGCTAGCAAACTAGCGACTCATAGATAGCAAGCTAGCAACGGAAAGCTAGCATGGTAGCAACGCACAGCTAGCAAGCTAAACACGAAAATTTAGCAAGCTAGAAACGGAAAGCGGGCAAGAAGTCAACGCAAACTGGCATCCTAGCAACGCAAAGCTGGCAAACCACCAACGCATATCGAATAATTTAGCAAGATAGCAAAGCAAAGAAAGCAAGCTAACAAAGAAAAGCTACCAAGTTAGCAACGCAAAAGCTGGCAAGCTTGCAACACATATCTAGCAAGCTAGCAACGCAAAGATAGCAAGCTAGCAACGCAAATCTAGCAAGCAAGATCGCAATGCATGCAGGCTAGCAACGCAACTCTACCAAGCTAGCAACGGAAAGCTAGCAAGCTAGCAACGAAAAGCCAGAATGATTGCAACGCAAAATTATCAAGCGAGCAAAGCAAATCTTGCAATCTAGCAAGCTCAGCAACGCAAAGCTAGCAAGCTAGTAACGAAAAGCTAGCAAGCTAACAAAGCCAAGCCTGCAAGTTAGCAAAGCAAAGCTACGAATCTAGCAACGCAAAACCTAGATATTTAGCAAAGAAATATAGGAAGCTAGCAACGAAATATAGCAAATATAGAAAGAAACGCAAAGCAAGCAAGCAAGCTACGCAAAGCTAGCCAGATAGCAACTAAAAGCTAGCAAAATAGCAACGGGAAGCTAGCAAGTTAGCAACGCAAACCTATCAAAATAGCCACGCAAATCTATCAAGCTAGCAACGGAATGCTGGCAAATTGACAACGCAAAGCTGGCAAGCTAGGAACGCAAAGCAGACAGGCTAGTAACGCAAAACTAGCAAGGTAGCAACGCATATCTAGCAAGCTTGCAAGCTAGCAACGGAAAGGTAGAAAGCTAGCAACGCGAAAATATCAAGGTAGCAACGTAAATCTAGCAGTCTAGCAAGCTAGCAACGCAAAACGATCAAGCGAGTAACGCAAAGGTAGTAAGAGAGCAACGCAAAGCTAGCAAGCTAGAAACGGCAATCTAGCAAGCTAGCAACGCGAAGCTATCAAGCTAATAACAAAAAAGCTACCAAGCTAGCAACGCAAAGTTACCAAGATAGCAACGCAATGCTAGCAAGTTAGCAACGCAAATTAATCAAGCTACCAAGCTAGCAACGCAAAGCTAACAAGGTACCAAAGTCAAGCTAGCAAGGTAGAAACCCATAGCTAAGAAGATAGCAACGCAAAGCTATCTATTTAGCAACACAAAGTTAGGAAGCTAGCAACGAAATCTAGCAAGCTAGGAACGCAAAGAAAGCAAGGAAGCTACGCAAATCTAGCAAGCTAGGAACGCAAATCTAGCAAGCTAGAAACGCAAAGATAGCAAGCTCGCGACGGCCATCTAACAAGCTAGCGAGGCCAAGCTAGCAAGCTACAAACACAAAGTTAGCAAACTAGCAACGCAAAGTTACCAGGCTAGCAACACAAACTAGCAAGCTAGCAACACAAAGCTAGCAAGCTAGAAACGCAAACCTAGCAAGCTAACAACACAAATCTAGCAAGCAAGAAACGCAAAGCAAGGAAGCAGGCAAGCAACGCCAATCTAGCAAGATAGGAAAGGAAAGCTATCAAGCTAGCAAAGCTAAGCTAGCAAGCAAGCAACTGGAAGCTAGCAAGCTATAAACGCAAAGCTGGCTAGCAAGAAACGCAAAGCTGGCAAGCTAGCAACACAAATCAGGCAAAATAGCAACGAATATCTAGCAAGCTAGCAACGCAAAGATAGCAAGCTAGAAAAGCAAAGCTATCAAGCTAGCAACGCAAAATCTAGCAAGCTAGCAACGCCAATTTAGCAAGCTAGCAACTCAAAGATAACAAGCTAGGAA
>NW_019734337.1:9558-10599 GCF_002891405.2 Cryptotermes secundus
AGCAACGCAAACCTAGCAAGGTGTCAACGCAAATTAAAAATCTAGCAATCTAGCAACACAGAGTTTGCAAGCGAGCAACGCAAAGCTAGCAAGTTAGCAACGCAATGCTATCAACTATAAACGGCAATCTAGCAAGCTAGCATCGCAAAGCTAGCAAGCTAATAACGCAAATCTACCAAGTTAACAACGCAAAGCTACTAAGCTAGCAACGGAAAGCTAGCAAGTTTGCAACGCAAATTTATCAAGCTAACAAGCTAGCAACGCAAAGCTAGCAAACTACTAAAGTCAAGCTAGCAAAGTAGAAATTCAAGGCTACGAAGCTAGCAACGCAAAGCTAGCAAATTAGCAACACAAAGTTATGATGTTAGCAACGAGATATAGCAAGCAAGGTACGAAAAGAAAGCAAGGAAGCTACTTAAATCTAGCAAGCTAGAAACGCAAATCTAGCAAGCTAGCAACGAAAATCTACGAAGTTAGCAATCTAGCAAAGCAACGCTAGCAAGCTTGCAACGCAAAGCTAGGGAGTTAGCAACGCAAAAGCTAGCAAGCTAGCAACCCAAGCTATCAAGTTAGCAACGAAATTCTAGCAATCTAGCAAGCTAGCAACGCAGAGATAACAAGCTAACAACGCAAAGCTAGCAAGATAAAAACGCATAGCTAGTAAGCTAGCAGCGGCCATCTAGCAAGCTAGCAAGGCAAAGCTAGCAAACAAGCAACGCCAATCAGCAAGATAGCAATGGAAATCTATCAAGCTAGCAAAGCAAAGATAGCAAGAAAGCAACCCAAGNTCTAACAACTCAAATCTACCAAGCAAAAAACGCAAAGCAAGCAAGCGAGCAAGCAACGCCAATCAGCAAGATAGCAATGGAAAGCTATCAAGCTAGCAAAGCAAAGCTAGCAAGAAAGCAACTGGAAGCTAGAAAGCTAGAAACGATAAGATGTCTAGCTAGCAACGCAAAGATGTCAAAATAGGAACGCAATGCTAGCAAAGTTGCGACGCATATATAGTAAGCTAGCAAGCTAGCAACGGAAAGCTAGCTA
>NW_019734338.1:0-230 GCF_002891405.2 Cryptotermes secundus
TTGCGTTTCTAGCTTGATATGTTTGCTTTGCTACCTTGCTAGCTTGCTAGCTTTTCGTTACTAGCTTCCTAGCTTAGCGTTGCTAGCTTGTTAGCCTTGCATTGCTAGCTTGCTAGCTTTGCGTTGGCAGCATGATAGGTTTGCTTTGCTACCTTGCTAGCTTTGCGATGCTAGCTTGCTAGTTTGGATTTGCTAGCTTGGTAGCTTTGCGTTGCAAGCTTGCTAGATTT
>NW_019734338.1:343-843 GCF_002891405.2 Cryptotermes secundus
GCTTGCCAGCGATGCTAGCTTGCCAGCTTTGCGTTTCTAGCATGCTAGATTTGCGTTGCTAGCTTTCCAGCTTTGCGTTGCAAGCATGCTAGATTTGAGCTGTTAGCTTCCTGGCTCTGCGTTTGTAGCTTGGTAGCATTGCGTTGCTAGCTTGCTAGATTTGCGTTGCTAGCTTGCTCGTTTTGCGTTGCTAGCTTGCTCGTTTTGCGTTGCTAGCTTGCTCGTTTTGCGTTGCTAGCTTGCTCGTTTTGCGTTGCTAGCTTGCTCGTTTTGCGTTGCTAGCTTGCTCGTTTTGCGTTGCTAGCTTGCTCGTTTTGCGTTGCTAGCTTGCTCGTTTTGCGTTGCTAGCTTGATATATTTACGTTGCTACTTTGCTAGCTTGGCTTGCAGGCTTTTCATTGCCATGTAGGTATGATTGCGTTGTTAGCTTGCTAGATAGCTAGATATGCCTTGCAATCTTGATAGCTTTGAGTAGCTAATTTGCTAGCTTTGGGTTTCTA
>NW_019734339.1:0-1051 GCF_002891405.2 Cryptotermes secundus
TAGCAACTAAAGATAGCAAGAAAGCAACGCAAAGATAGCAAGTTTACGAAGAATATCTAGCAAGGTAGCAATGCAAAGATGGCAAGCTAGCAACGCAAATCTATCAACTTGTTATGCTAGCAACGCATAGCTAGCAAGCTAGCAACGCAAAGCTTGGAAGTAAGCAACGCAAAGCTAGCAAGCTAGCAACGCAAATCAAGCAAGCTAGCAAAACAATGTTGGCAAGATAGAAACGCAAACGTGCAAGATAGAAAAGCAAAGCTAGGAAGATAGCAACGCAAAGCTGGCAAGCTAGCATCGCAATGGTGGCAACATGGCATCACGTAATTGGCAATCTAGCAACGCAAAACTGGCAATCTAGAAACGCAAAGGTAGCAAGAGAGCAAAGCAAAGAAAGCAAGCAAGAACGCAAAGATAGCAAGCTAGCTACGCAAATCCAGCAAGCTGGAAAGCTAGCAAAGCAAAACTACCATGGTAGCAACGCAAAGCTAGCATGCTAGCAACGAAAAGATAGCATGATATCAACGCATATCTATCAAGCTGGCAACGCATATCTAGCAATCTAGCATACTATCAACGAAAAGCTAGATAGATAGAAATAGAAACGCATAAGTAGCAAGCAAGCAACGGGAAGCTAGCAAGCTAGCAACACAAATCTAGCAAGCTAGAAACACAAAGAGAGCAAGCTAGCAACGCAAAGCCAGCAAGCAAGAACGCAAAACTAGCAAGCCAGCAACGCAATGCAAGTAAGCTAGCAACGCAAAGCTAACAAGAGAGCAATGCAAATCTACCAAGCTAGCAACGCAAAGCTAGCAAGCTAGCAACGCGAAACTATCAAGATAGCAACTCAAATCTAGATATCTAGCAAGCTAGCAAATAAAACCTAGCAAGCTAGCAAACCCAAGCTAAGAAGTTAGGAATGCAAAGCTAGCGAGCTAGCAAAGCAATGCTAGCAAGCTAGCAAAGCAATGATAGCAAGCTAGAAAAACAATGCTAGCAAGCTAGAAACACAAACTAGTACGCTAGCAACGCACACCTAGCCAGCTAGCAA
>NW_019734340.1:0-12111 GCF_002891405.2 Cryptotermes secundus
TAGCAACGGAAAGCTAGCAAGACACCAACGCAAAGTTTCAAGCTAACAACGCAAAGTTAGCAAGCTAGGAACTCAAAGCTGGCAATCTAGCAACGCATAGCTGGCAACCTAGCAACACAAAGCCAGCAAGCTAGCAACGAAAAGCTAGAAAGCTAGCAAGCTAACAACGGAAAGCTAGCAACACAAAGCTAGCAAGATAGCAACGCAAAGCTAGCAAGCTAGCAACGCAAAAGAGCAAGCTAGCAACGCTCAGCTGGAAAGATAGAATCGCAAAGCTGGCAAAGCTAGCAACGAAAAGCCGGCAAGCTAGCAACGAAAAGCTAGCAAGCTAGCAACGAAAAGAGAGCAAGCTTGCAACGGAAAGATAGCAACGCAAAGCTGGCATGCTAGCAACCCAAAGCTAGCAATCTAGCAAAGCAAAGTTAGCAAGCTAGAATCGCAAATCTAGCAAGCTAGGAACGCAAAACTAGCAAGCTAGCAACGCAAATTCAGCAAGCTAACAACGAAAGCTAGCAAGCAAGATACGCAAAGCAAGCAACAAGCAACGCAAACTAGCAAGCTAACAAAGCAAATCTAGCAAGCTAGAAACACAAAGCTAGTAAGGTAGAAACACAAAGCTAGCAAGCTAGCCACGCAAATCTAGCAAGCTAGCAACGCAAATCTGGCAAGCTAGAAACGCAAAGCTGGCAAGCTTGCAACGCAAAACTAGCATCTAGCAACGCAAAGGAAGCAATTTAGCAACGCACAGCTAAGCTGCTAGCAACGCAAATCTAGCAAGCTAGCAACGCGTATTTAGCAAGCTACCAAGCTTGCAAAGGAAAGCTAGCAATCTAGCAACGCAAATCTAGCAGGCTAGCAACGAAATCTAGCAAGCATGCAACGCAAAATTGGCCAGCTCACAAAGCAAAGCAAGCAAGCTAGGAACGCATATCTATCAATCTAGAAAAATAACAACGGAAAGCTAGAAAGCTAGCAAGCTAGCAACGCAAAGATAGCAAGCTAACAACGCAAATTTAACAAGCTAGCAACGCAAAGTTAGCAAGCTAGAAACGGAAAGCTAGCAAGCTAGCAAAGCAAATATAGCAAGTTGGAAAGCTAGCAACACAAAGCTAGCAAGCTAGCTAGGCTAAGCTAATAAGTTACCAACGAAAAGCTAGCAAGCTAGCAACGGAAAACTAGCAAGATACCAACGCAACTCTAGCAATCAAGCAAGCTAGCAGGGCAAAGCTAGCAACAAAGGAACGCAAAGCTAGGAAGATCGAAACAAATATATAGAAAGATAGCAACTTCAAGCTAGCAAGCTAGCAACGCAAAGCTAGCAAACAAACTACGCAAAGCTACCAAGCTAGCAACGCAAAGCTAGCAAGCTAGCAACGCAATGCTAGCATGCATGCCACGCAAACTAGAACGAAAATAATCAAAGCAAGCAAGCAAGCAAGCAACACAAAGCTATCAAGACAGCAACAGCCAGATAGCAACGGAAAGCTAGCAAGCTAGCATCGCAAATCTAGCAAAGTATCAACGCAAAGTTAGAAAGCTAGCAACCCAAAACTAGCAAGATACCAACGCAAATCTAGCACGTTACCAAGCTAGCAAGGCAAATCTGGCAATATAGCAACACACAGCTGGCAAGCTAGCAACGCAAAGCCAGCAAGCTAACAACGCAAAAACAGCAAGCTAGCATTGCAAAGCTAGCAATCTAGAACGGAAACCTGGCAAGCTAGCAACGCGAAGTTACAAACATAGAAACACAAAACTAGCAAGGTAGCAACGCAACGCTAGCAAGCTGGCAAGTTTGAAACTCAAAGATAGCAAGATAGCAAAGCAATGCTAATAAGTTAGAAACGCAAAGCTAGCAAGCCAATAACGCAAAGCTAGCATGTTAACAACGCAAAGCTAGCATGCTAGAAAACCAAAGCTAGCAAGTTATCCACGCAAAACTAGCAAGCAAGATACGCAAAGCAAGCAAGCAAGCATGCAACGCAAACTATAAGGTTAGCAACGCTAAGCTAGCAAGGTAGCAACGCAAAGCTAGCAAGCTAGCACCGCAAAGCAGGCAAGCTAAAAACGCACAGATGGCAATCAATAAACGCAAAGCTGGCATGCTAGCAACTCAAATCCAGCAAGCTAGCAACGAAAAGGTAGCAAGCTAGCAAAAGTAAAGCTAGTAAGTTGTGACGGGAAGCTAGCAACGCAAAGCTTGCAAGCTAGCAATGAAAAGCTAGCAAGGTATTAAAGCAAACCTAGCAAGCTAGAACGCAAAGTTACCAAGGTAGCATCGCAAAATTAGCAAGCTAGAAACGCAAAGCTAGCAAGCAAGCAAGTTAGCAACGCAAAGCTTCCAAGCTAGCAACGCAAAGCTATTAATTTAACAACGAAATGCTAGCAAGCCAATAACGAAAAGCTAGCAAGCTAACCACGCAAATCTGGCAAGCTAGGAAGGGAAAGCTAGGAAGTTAGCAACACAAAGCTAGCAAGTTATTAAGGCAATGCTAGCAAGGTAGTAATGCAAAGCTAGCAAGCTAGGAATGCAAAGATAGGAAGCTACCAAATCAAAGCTAGCAAGCTAGCAACGCAAAGCTAGCAAGCAAGATAGGAAAAGCAAGCAAGCAGCAACGCAAATCTATCAAGATAGAAACGCAAGGCTAACAAGCTAGCAACGCAAAGCTAGCAAGCTAGCACCGCAAATCCAGCAAGCCAGCAACGAAATCTAAGAAGCTAGGAACGCAAAGCTAGCAACGCAAATCTAGCAAGAGAGCAACCTAACAAGTAATAGCTAGCTAGCTAGCAACACAAAGCTAGCAAGCTAGCAACGCAAAGCTAGCAACGCAAATTTAGCAAGATTACAAGCTAGAAACGCAAAACTAGCAAGCTAGAAACGCAAAGCTAGCAAGATAGCAACGCAAATCTAGCAAGCTAGATAGTTAGAAACGTAAAGCTATCAAGCTAGAATCGCAAATCTAGCAAGATAGCAAATCAGATCTATCAAGATAGCAAGCAAGATACGCAAAGCAAGAAAAGATGCAAGCAAGCAACACAAAGCTAACAAGATAGCAACGCAAAGGTAGCAAGCTAGCAACGCAAATCTAGCAAGCTAGAACGCAAAGCTAGCTAGTTAACAAATCAAAATTAGCAAGCTAGCAACGCAAAGCTGGCAAGTTAGCAAGGCTCAGCTGGCAAGCTAGCAAACGGAAAACTAGCAAGCTAGCAACGCAGAACTAGGAAGCTAGCAACTCAAAGCTAGCAAGATAGCAACGCAAATCAAGCAATTTAGCAACGCAAAGTTAGCAAGCTAGAACGCAAAGCTATCAAGGTAGCAACGCAAAGCTACCATGATAACAAAGCAAAATTTGCAAGCTAGGAAGATAGCAACGTAAACCTAGAAAGCAATAATCGCAAAGCAAACAAGCAAGCAAGCAAACAAGCATCGCAAAGCTAGCTACGTAGCAACGCAAAACTAGCAAAATAGCAACGCAAATCAAGCAATTTAGCAACGCAAAGTTAGCAAGCTAGAAAAGCAAAGCTAGCAAGCTACCAAAGCAAATCTACCAAGCTAGCAACGCAAAGCTAGCAAGCTTGCATAGCAAAGCTGCAAAGCTACCAAAGCAAAGCTAGCAAGTTAGCAACGCAAAGCTGGCCAATTAGCAACGCAAATCTGGCAAGCTAGCAACGCAAAGCTGTGAAGCTAGCAACGCAAATCTGGCAAGATGGCAAAGCAAAGTTTGCAAGCTAGCAAAGCAAAGCTAGCAAGCTAGCAAAGCAAATCTATCAAGCTAGCAACGCCAAGCCACAAGCTAGCAAATAATGCTAGCAAGGTAGCAAGCTAGAAAAATAAAGCTATCAACGCAAACCTAGCAAATAAGCAACGCAAAGTTAGCAAGCTAGAAACGCAAAACTAGCAAGCTAGAAACGCAACGTTGGAAGCTAGCAACGCTAAGCAACAAGCTAGCAACGCAAAGCTAGAAAGATAGCAACGCATAGATAGCAAGCTAGCAACGCAAAGATAGCAAGCTAGAATTGCAAACTAGCAAGTTAGAACTCAAAGGTAGGAAGATAGAAACGCAAGGCTCCCAAGCTAGCAACGCAAAGCAAGCAACATATCCAAGCAAAACCATCAAGCTTGCAACGCAATGCTAGGAAGTTAGCAACGCAAAGCTAGCATGCTAGTAAGGCAAAGTTAGCATGCTATACAACGCAAAGCAAGTAAGATAGCAACGCAAAGCTGGTAAGCTAGCAAAGAATATCTAGTCATCTAGCAAAGCATGAATGCAAACCTAGCAAACCAGCAACGCAAAGCTAGCAAGCTAGCAAAGAAAAGCTAGCAAGCTATTACAGCTAAGCTCGCAAGCTAGCAACTCAAACCTAGCAAGCTATTAACGCAAAGTTAAGAAGCTAGCAACTCAAAGCTAACAAGCTAGCAACGCAAATCTAGCAAGCTAGCAACGCAAAGCTAGCCAGCTCTCAACACAAAGCTAGCAAGCTAGCAAGGCAAAGCTTGCAAGCTATCAGGGAAAAGCTGGCAAGCTAGCAACGCAAAGCTGGCAAGCTAACAAACAAATCTAGCAAGCTTGCAATGCAAAGCAAGCAAGCTAGCAACGCAAAATTACCAAGTTAGCAACGCAAAGATATCAAGCTAGTATTGCAAAGATAGCAAGCTAGAACGCAAAGCTAGCAAACTAGCAAGCTAGAAAAGCAAAGCTAGGAAGTTAGCGACGAAAACTAGATAGCTAGTAACGCAAATGTAGAAAGTTAGCAACGCAAAGCTTGTATGATAGCAACGCAAAACTAGTTAGCTACCAACGAAAATTTAACCCTCTAGCAACCTAGCAACGCTAAGCTAGCAAGCGAGCAACGCAAAGTTAGCATGCTAGCAGCGGAAAGCTAGCAAGATAGCAACCCCAAGCTAGCAAGCTAGCAACGCAAAGCTAGCTAGCTAGCAACGCAAAGCTAGCAAACAAGCAACGCAAACTACAAGGATAACAACGCAAAGCTAGTAAGCAAGCAACGGAAAGCTAGCAAGATATATACGGATAGCTAGCAAGCTAGCAACGCAAAGCTAGCAAGCAAGAAACGCAAAACTAGCAATCAAGCAAGTAAGCAAAGCATATCTATCAAGATAGCAACGCAAAGATAGCAAGCTAGCAACGCAAATCTAGAAAGATTCAACGCAAACTAACAAGTCACCATCTCATATTTAGCAAGCAAGATACCAAAGCAAGCAAGCAAGCAAGCTAGCAACGCAATGCTAGCAAGCTTCAAAAGCAAAGCTAGTAAGATAGAAACGCAAATCTAGCAAGCTATATAGCTAGCAAGCGAGGAACGCAATGCTAGCAAGACCGCAACGCCAAGATAGAAAGATAGCAAGATCCAATCTAGCAATCTAGCAAGGCAAAGCAAGCAAGTTAGAAACGCCAAGCTAGGAAATTTGCAACGAAAGCTAGCAAGCTAGCAAAGAAAGCTAGAAACGGAAACCTAGGAAATTAGCAACGCAAAGTTAGCAAGCTAGAAACGCAATATTAGCAAGCTAGCAACGCAAATCTAGCAAGCTAGCAAGGAAAGGGTGGCAAGCTAGCAAAGCATAGGTGGCAAGCTAGCAACGCAAAGCTGGCCAGCTAGCAAACAAATCTAGCAAGCTAGCAATGCAAAGATAGCAAGCTAGCAAAGCAAATCTAGCTACCTAGAACGCAAAGCTAGCAAGCTAGCAAAGCAAAGCTACCAAGCTAGCAACGAAAACGAGTAAGCTAGCAACGTAAATCTAGCAAGCTAACAACGCAAACTAGGAACTTAGCGACGCAAAAGTAGATAGCTAATGACGAAAATTACCAAGCTAGCAACGCATAACTTGTAAGATTGCAACGTAAAACTAGCAAGCTATCAACGCACATGTAGCCCTCTTGCAAGCTAGCAACGCTAAGCTATCAAGCGAGCAACGCAAAGCTAGAATGCTTAAAGCGGAAAACTAGCAAGCTAGCAACTCCAAGCTAGCAAGCTATCAACGAAAAACTAGCAAGCAAACAACGCAAACTACAAAGATAACAATGTAAAACAAGCAAGCTAGCAACGCAAATCTACCAAGATAGCAACGGAAAGCTAGCAAGCTAGCAACGGAAATCTAGAAAGCTAGCAACGCAAAGCTAGTAAGCAAGAAACGCAAAGCAAGCAAGCAAGTAAGCAAAGCATATGTATCAAGATAGCAACGCAAAAATAGCAAGCTAGCAACGCAAACTAGGAAGCTAGCAACGGAAATCTAGCAATCTAGCAACGCAAAGCTTGCAAGCTAGCAAAGAAAAACTAGAAAACTAGCAACGCTAAGCTATCATGAAAGCAACACAAAAATTAGCAAGCTATCAACACAAATCTGACAAGCTAGCCACCCATAGCTTGCAAATTAGCAACACACAGATGGCAAGCTAGCAAAGAAAACCTGGCAAGCTAACAAGCAAAACTATCAAGCTAGCAACGCAAAGTTTGCAAGGTAGCAACGCAAAGTTAGCAAGCTAGCAACGCAAAGCTAGCTAGCTAGCAAAGCAAATCTAGCAAGCTAGCAACGAAAGCTAGCAAGCAAGAAACGCAAAGCATGCAATCCAGCAAGCAAAGCAGTGCTAACAAGAGAGGTACGCAAAGCAGCAAGCTAGCAACGCAATGCTGGAAAGTTAGCAAAGCAAACCAGGCAAGCGAGGCAAGCTAGCAACGCAAAGCTGGCAAGCTAGCAACGCAAAGCTAGCAAGTTAGCAACGCATATCTAGCAAGCTAGCAAGCTAACAACGGAAAGCTAGCAAGCTAGCAACGCAAAGATAGCAAGTTAGCAACGCCAAGATAGCAAGGTAACAACGCAAATCTAGCAAGCTCACAACGCAAAAATAGCAAGATATCAACGCAAAGCTACAAAGCTAGCAAAGCAAACCTTGCAGTCTAGCAACGCAAAGCTAGCAAGCTATGCTACGAAAATCTAGCAAGCAAGAAACGCAACGAAAAGCTAGCAAGCTTGCAACGCAAACCTACCAAGATAGCAACGCCAAGCTAGCAAGTAACAACGCAAAGCTAACAAGCTAACAACGCAAATCTAGCAAGAAAGCAACGCAAATCTTACAAGCTAGCAACGCAAGTCTTGAAATCTAGCAAGCTAGCAAACAAAGGTTTCAAGATAGTAACGCAAAGCTAGCAAGCTAGCAACGCCAAGCTATCAAGGTAAAAACGCAATGCTAGCAAACTAACAACGCAAAGATAGCAAGCTAGCAACGCAAAGCTACCCAGCTTGCAACGCATATATAGGAATCTAGCAAAGCAAATATAGCAAGCTAGAATCCTAGCAACGCAAAGCTAGCAAGATAGCAACACAAATCTAGCAATCTAATAAGCTAGGCAATGCAAAGCTAGCAAGCGAGGAACGCAAACTATCAAGATTGCAACGGATAGATTGAAAGATAACAACGCCAAGCTAGCAATCTATCAAGGCAAAACTACCAAGCTAGCAAAGCAAAGCTAAAAAGCTAGCAACACAAAGCTAGCAAGCTAGCAACGAAATGCTTACAAGATATCCACGCAAAGGTAGCAAGCAATATTCGCAAAGCAAGCAAGTAAGTAAACAATTAACGCAAAACTATCAAGATACCAAAGCGAAGCTAGCAAGATAGCAAAGCAAAGTTAGCAAGCTTGCATCGCAAAGATAGCAAGGTAACAACGCAAAGCTAGCAAGCTAGCAACGAAATGCTTACAAGATATCCACGCAAAGGTAGCAAGCAATATTCGCAAAGCAAGCAAGTAAGTAAACAATTAACGCAAAACTATCAAGATACCAAAGCGAAGCTAGCAAGCTAGAAACGCAAAGATAGCAAGTTAGAAACGCAAAGCTTGCAAGCTAGCAAAGCAAAGCTAGCAAGATAGCAACGCAAAACAAGCAAGCTATACAAGTAAAGCTAGCAAGCGAAATACGCAAAGCAAGCAAGCAAACAAGTAAGCAATTTACCAAAAATTATCAAAATATCAACGCGAAGCTAGCAAGATAGCAAAGCAAAGTTAGCAAGCTTGCATCGCAAAGATAGCAAGGTAACAACGCAAAGCTAGCAAGCTAGCAACGGAAAGTTAGCAAGCTAGCAACGGAAAGCTGGCAAGCTAGCAACGAAAACTACCAAGATAGCAACACCAAATCTAGCAAGCTAGCAACGCAAAGCTAGGAATCCAAGTACGCAAAACTGGCAAGCAAGCAACCCAAATCTAGCAAGCTAGGAAGCTAGCGACGCAAAGCTAGCAAGCTAGTAACGCAAAGCTAACAAGCTAGAAACGAAATTCTAGTAAGAGAGCAACGAAACGCTAGCAAGCTAGCAACGAAAATCTAATAATCTAGCATGCTAGGGACGCAAACCTAGCAAGCGAGCAACGCAAAGCTAAGAAGCTAGCAACACAAAGCTAGCAAGCTATTAAAGCTAATCTAGCAAGCTAGCAACTCAAAGCTAGCAAGCTATTAACGCAAATATAGGAAGCTAGCAAAGCAAAGCTAGCAAGCTAGCAAGCTAGCAAGGCAAAGTTAGTAAGCTAACAACGCAAACCTGGCAAGCTATCAAGGATAGGGTGGCAAGCTAGGAAACAGAGCTGGCAAGCTAGCAACGCAAAACTGGCCAGCTAGCAAAGAAATCTAGCAAGCTAGCAATGCAAAGATAGCAAGCTAGCAACGCAAATCTAGCTAGCTAGAACGCAAAACTAGCAAGATAGCAAAGCATAGCTACCAAGCTAGCAAAGCAAAACTAGCAAGCTAACAACGCATAGCTAGCAAGGTAATAACGCAAAGCTAGGAACTTAGCGACTCAAAGGTAGATAGCTAATAACGAAAAGTAGCAAGCTAGCAACGCATAACTTTAAGATTGCAACGCAAAACTAGCAAGCTAGCAACGCACCTGAAGTCCTCTAGCAAGCTAGCAACGCTAAGCTAGCAAGCGAGCTACGCAAAGCTAGAAAGCTAAAAGCGGAATGCTAGCAAGCTAGCAACTCCAAGCTAGCAAGTTAGCAACGAAAAACTAGCAAGCTAGCAACGCAAATCTACCAAGTTAGCAACGGATAGCTAGCAAAATAGCAACGGAAAGCTAGCAAGCTAGCAACGAAAGCTAGTAAGCAAGAAATGCAAAGCAAGCAAGCAAGCAAGTAAGCAAAGCATATGTATCAAGATAGCAACGCAAAAATAGCAAGCTAGCAACGCAAATCTTGAAAAATAGCAACGCAAAACTAGGAAGCTAGCAACGGAAAGCTAGCAATCTAGCAACGCAAAGCTAGCAAAGCTAGCAACGCAAAACTAGAAAGCTAGCAACGCTAAGCTATCAAGCTAGCAACACAAAAATTAGCAAGCTATTAACACAAATCTAACAAGCTAGCCACCCAAAGCTTGCAAATTAGCAACACACAGATGGCAAGCCAGCAATGAAAACCTGTCAAGCTAACAAGCAAAACAATCAAGCTAGCAACGCAAAGTTAGCAAGGTAGCAACGCAAAGTTAGCAAGCTAGCTACGCAAAGCTAGCAAGCTAGCAAAGCAAATCTAACAAGCTATCAACGAAAGCTAGCATCACGAAACCCAAAGCAAGCAATCCAGCAAGCAACGCAGAGCTAACAAGAGAGGAACGCAAAGCAGCATGCTAGCAACGCAAAGCTGGAAAGTTAGCATAGCAAACCAGGCAAGCTAGAATTGAAAAGAGGCAAGCTAGCAACGCAAAGGTGGCAAGCTAGCAAAGCAAAGCTAGCAAGTTAGCAACGCATATCTAGCAAGCTAGCAAGCTAACAACGGAAAGTTAGCAAGCTAGCAACGCAAAGATAGCAAGTTAGCAACGCCAAGTTAGCAAGGTAACAACGCAAATCTAGCAAGCTAACAACGCAAAAATATCAAGCTATCAACGCAAAGCTACAAAGCTAGCAAAGCAAAACTTGCAGTCTAGCAAAGCAAAGCTAGCAAGCTATGCTACGAAATGCTAGCAAGCAAGAAACGCAAAGCAAGCAAGCAAGCAAAGAAAAGCTAGCAAGCTAGCAACGCAAACCTACCAAGTTAGCAACGCCAAGCTAGCAAGCAACAACGCAGAACTAACAAGCTAACAACGCAAATCTAGCAAGAGAGCAACGCAAATCTAACAAGCTAGCAACGCAAGTCTTGAAATCTAGCAAGCTAGCAAAGCAAAGGTTTCAAGATTGCAACGCAAAACTAGCAAGGTAACAACGCAATGCTAGGAAACTAAAAACGCAAAGATAGCAATCTATCAACTCAAAGCTACCAAGCTAGCAACGCATATATAGGGATCTAGCAACGCAAATCTAGCAAGCTAGAATACTAGCAACGCAAAGCTAGCAAGCTAGCAACGCGAAGCTACGAAATTTCCAACGCAAATCTAGCAAGCTAGCAACGCAAAGCTAGCAAGATAGCAACTTAAATCTAGCAATCTAGCAAGCGAGCATTGCAATGCTTGCAAGCGAGGAACGCAAAGCTACCAAAATCGTAACGCAAAGAGAGAAAGATAGAAAAAGCCAAGCTAGCAATCTAGCGACGTAAAACTAGCAAGCTAGCAACGCAAAGCTAAAAGGCTAGCAAAGCAAAAATAGCATGCTAGCAACGAAAAGCTAGCAAGCCATCCACGCAAAAGTACCAAACAATATACGCAAAGCAAGCAAGCAAGAAAGCAAGTAAGCAAGTAACGTAAAACTATCAAGATAGCAACGCGATGCTATCAAGTTAGCAACGCAAATCTAGCAAGCTTGCAACGTAAAGATAGCAAGCTAGCAAATGAAAGCTAGCAAGCTAGCAACACAAAGCAAGCAAGCTACAAAAGCAAAGCTAACAATCCAAAATTAGCAAGCTAGCAACGCAAAGCTGGCAAGCTAACCACGAACAGCTGTCAAGCTAGCAACGCAAAAGTGGCAAGCTAGCAACGCAAAGCCAGAAAGCTAGCAACGAAAATCTAGGAAGCTTGCAACGCAAAGCAAGCAAGATATCAACGCAAAATTAGCAAGGAAGCAACGCAAATAGAGCAAGATAGCATTGAAAATCTAGCAAGCTAGCAAGCTAGCAACGCATAGCTAGCAAGCTAACAACTCAAATCTAACAAGCTAGCAAGCTAGCAACGCAAAGCTAGCAAGCTAACAACTCAAAGCTAGCAAGCTAGCAACCGAAAGCAAGGGAGATAGCAACGAAAAACTAGCAAGCTAACAACACAAATCTAACAAGTAACAAGCTACCATGCTAGCAACGGATATCTAGCAAGCTAACAACGCAAGAACTAGCAAGCTCGCAACGCAAAGCTAGCAAGCTACCATCGCAAAGCTAGCAAGCAAAATACGCAAACATGCAAGCAAGCAAGCGACGCATGTCTATCGAGATAGCAACGCAAAGCTATCAAGCTTGCAACGCCATGCTAGCAAGCTTTCAACGCAAAGTTAGCAAGCTAGAAACGCAAAGCTAGCAAGCTAGCAACGAAAAGCTAGCAAGATACCAACGCAAATCTAGCAAGGTAGCATCGCAATGTAAGCAAGGTAGCAACGCAAATCTTCCAAGCTAGCAACGTACAGCTGGCAAGCTAGCAACGACAAGGTGCCAAGCTAGCAACGCAAAACCAGCAAGCTAGGAAAGAAAAGCTTGCAAGCTAGCAAGATAGCAACGGAAAGCTAGTGAACCTTGCAACGGTTCTTCTCTGTGAAGTTCTTTGGAGTCCCCCCCCACAAACGACGGGATGCGAGCCGTTTTCCCTCTTTCCACTCATAGTCTTAGCTGACGTCAGTTCAGCTGACCTTGTCCCCTCCCTTCCACGACTGACGCGAGGTTTCTTGTGTGGTGATGAGGAATGCCTCGACCTCTCTTCCCGATACCGTCAGACAGGTAACATCGCCAGTTCCAAATTCGCTGTTTAGGTTGATTTGAGTTTGTGAAATTCTGTTTCGGCCCGGGCGCATTCTGAAGGGGGAAGAGTGCCCTCGCGACCTGATGAAGGTTGCATCAAGTCGCGAGGTTAAGCTTGGTTAGTAATTTTTGGAAACGCCAGTAAGTGACTTACTGTGGTGCTTGGTTTCCTGGTTTTATTACGACGCCGTGTGGCGTAAGTAAATGGTTTTGTTTGTTGGCTTGAATAGCCGGTCGCCCTTCAGG